>NC_087220.1:15244309-15272382 GCF_015104395.2 Macrobrachium nipponense | reverse complement strand
AAATATATTTCATAATGATGAATTTCTTTGAGGATGCACCCAGGAAGGGGCTGAATTTTGTTACCCGCGTGCCCACTTCAGAAAAATAAAATGATTAAATAAAAAGAGAAACTACTTTGCTTATTCAAAAATCTAAATTAATTGTTTTATAACACAATATAATTTATGTTCATTCTTTTGTATTTTGCTAATCATTTGGGGCCATGGGTAAAAATTCCTTAAATGCATTATGGGGAAATTATAATTTTATTCTCTTCTTTTCCAGACAACCTCCATATTTACATTTTTCCTTTGAAGATTCACTTTCATATCATTTACTTAGACTCAGATGGCCCCAGGGTTACCTCAGATTGAAGAGTTTATTAATAACAAATATTCTCGTCAAAATCAGGAGCTTTATTATACCAGAATGCATCCAACATTAACCCTAATTAGATTATCGAATATTTATTATCGTTGTTATGAATAGATGCCATTACTAATTGCAAACATATGCAGGTATCGCTTCCAAATATATTAACAGACAAAGAGCTGTTTCAGGTACGGTTACAAATTAATGGAGGCACATGAATACTATTTAATACAAAGTAAAGTCAGACAAATACTGCTGATCTGCAATCGTATACTCATCAAAATAAAATTTTTATTCTTTTCAGCAATTTTCTTTTCCGTTTATTAAAGTTTAATTTTTATTTATATACACATTATAAATATCTAAATGAGAGAAACATAGAAATCTTTACCTTCACTCTATACATATTCTTTGTACAGTGTAGTAGGTCGAAAGATGCAAAATGAAACTGTTCATATTATTACCTTAAAAGACAGGAATGAAACACAGGTAATTTGAGAATGGATGGGTGAAGCAATCACTCCTGAATTAAATAAATAAATGAGATAGCTTCTAGCTATGAGCTAAACATTTCACAACTTCACCAATAAAAACTTCAATAATTTTCCTCTTCACATCTTTTTCTTCTTGGTCTAAGCTTCCTCTTAAGAGGATTGTTCTTTTTGTCTTGTAGCAGCATTACACCAGTACCATTTTCTTCCTCCAGAATTGGTGCGACTTTTACAGAAACCAGAAAAAACACAAGTTTCACTTAAAAGAAGAAACGTAACACCTCGTTCTATACACAACGATTTTTTTTTATGACGCAAAGGGTTAATTATTTCGAATCAGATGCTGAGAATTCATCTCCTGCACATGTCATGATGCCCATCAAAAACGGCTTATCTTGATTGGAAAAGCTTTTCCATTAGAATGGCTTCTGAATTAGATGTTTGGTTAAGGGAAAGGTTTAATAGTCTTATCATATTTTTTTTAAACGCCAACTATAAAATTGTAAGAGATTATTTTTATTAGTAATATAAATTACATTACAGAAATCATGCAGCTTTTGGTGAGAGCAATAAAATTTAGCTCTTCCAGCGACGCACTATTTCAGCTTTTCTGCTCACGTTATAAATATAATGCATTATGATTTAAAGCCCATATATTGAGGTACTTCTGAGAATATAACATTTAATCTTATGTATATAAATGGTCTGTTACTATACACTTCATAACCTGTGCTTTCTTTAAAGTATATAAGAAGTATAATTCATACAATATCTAGTTAGTATGTTTTATATTATTATTATTATTATTATCAATTAAAACTCTTTCGATTCACGTAAATATGCTAAAGGAAACACCTGCTTTTGCTAACATTTATCGCAGGATAAAGTAACAACTGAATATGTCCCGAAATTAGTTCAAAATCCTTCCCGAAGTCTCTCCATTGAAGCCAAACTTCTCACTTTAAACTGTCGTTGGATTTTAGCAAAAGTTTCCTGGGTTCGGTTCTTTCTTCTGTCATCCTTTTTATGCTTAAAGTAAAAGATCATCCTCAATATCGCCAGCCCTCAATTTGGTGTTTTATTTCGAAAGTATAGCAAGTAAGAAGTTCATGTTAAGTCATTTTTCCTAATAGTAATACAGCTTGGAGTCCTTGCTCAGTTTTGGTCATTCAACTTGACTATGTTTGTACAATAGCAAAAATAACTTGAATGTAAGGTTTCTTGTTTCTTACGCACAGCTTCTGGAAAAAAAATCCATGTAAAAGTTAACGGATGAAATTCCAAAATGGAATCAATGTTTTATTTTGTTATTATTTTTCATCCTCTTTTTAATTACTCTAAAATAATACATAAAGAGACTATTGAAAACCATTGCACTTTTGCAACGTTTCACAAGTATTGCTGTTTTTAGCCCTTGGTGTTAGTAGTTAAAATAACTTTTGAAAGCAATTTTATAGCAACAAAATATGCTGTGAAGAATGCCAATAATCAATACCAGAATTTAAAATGAAAAGTTGCCTGTACCTTACATTATTACGACCGATTTTCTACGAGTATCAAAACATTCTCTGGTGCACTGGAAGTCAAAAAAGAAAAAAAAAAACTGTAATAAAAAATGTATCATGTTGCTTCAATAATCTCTTATTTTCCTTAATCATAATGTTCTAACAGATCTTTTACAGCAGTTCCCAGTCACATCCTATTAGAGACTACATGAATGTCCACCAAAACATGGTTATGCATAACCCCTGATTCCAACAGCCAACATTGGAATGAGGAACTGCAAAAGATTCCGCTTGCGCCTTTTAATAACATTAACCCCTAAGTTGAACTGGAAAAATAAAGGTTGATTTGACGATTTCGTTTGAAGGCTAAAACCAAATTCTACAGGGGTTTGGCCAAGGATTTCAAAATGCTTTTTCATTCAGGGCAAATTCTTTTGAGAACATTGCAACATATTCTGGCATGGCTGCGTTATTGATAGTCATGGATAAAAATAGTAGTTAAAGGATTTCTAGTAAGAGCAATTGACATTTGCATTATAATGGGTTTTATTTTTACAAATGAACTGTCAAGAATCCAATAGGACAATTCACTTACAGAAAAAAGGAAATGGAATGCGAAAACGTGAAACTGAAATTACTGTTGACTGTAATAGGTGAATTTAAATTCAATATTGCTGTGGTTAACGATTTTTTCCCGTTATTACAGTTTCCATATTAATATTATTTAGAAAATGCTATAAATAGTAAGTGTAGAGAACATCCAAAAATCTAGAAGACTCTCTCGTTTTTGTTTCAAAGATGTATTTAATCATATCAAATATCTGTTCGTTATTCTCTTAATTTTTCCTTCGCTCATTAAGGTAATCGAACTTTAAAAATAAGAAAATATGTTAATTCCGAGGATGAGCGAATTAGATTATTAAGGACATTTGTAGCTCGAGTATGTATATGAATCACGGTAATGTGATATGACTCATATAATGGCTACGTGCGGACAAACGCACTACAACGTTACCGAGGTCGAGTCGGATTGAAACAGTCTCCAAACAGCGAATACCTGAGAGCGACAGCTATTTGTAGGTGAGAGTCGGCATTAACTTATAGGCTCTTCCGGTGGCGGTGTGGTCTAAGGCTTCACTGTGCGTCCTGAATTTGTAGGTGTCGATGGTTCGCACCCATGAGCCGACAGATCTCTTATCGACTAAAAATTTCCTTACAGTTAAACATATATGAAAATATATAAATTTCAAGGTAGAGCGAATTAGATATTTTATTTTCTCTATGGTGCCCGTGTTCGTGAACCTTCACCCATTTCTCCTTAATCCAAATGTTTCTGTAACGAACATGGAAACATGGATGTTAACATGCTTATTTTTTTGTTTATGATTTCTGCGGTTCTTCCTTTTTTTGTAATATGTCTTCTCTTTTTTTTATTTAATTTATGCATGTCATCAATTGCTTTCATTTAATTTTCTTAATAATTACGTATAGGATTCCGTATTTGGAGATGTAATATCAGCATTATTGTTATAAGAGCATTGCCATAAAACTGGAAGTTAAATTGATGCAATAACAGGAGTTTAGAAGGAGCAATACAATAAGCAACGAGGGTCCTTCCTCGGCAACACCGTTGCATTTTCATTTCTCGGCCACACACGGATCATATGCGACTCTCTACTTCGGGAAACTGGTCTCTGTTGGACAACTCGGCTGGCAACAGGAAGTAAGGGAAACAGTTATATACAGTATTCAACTCTTAGCTTGTTTATTGTTTATTCTGCGAATCCGCGAATTCGCAAAAACATTCTTACCCAAACTAAAAAAGATAGGTAACACCTTATCTAGACTTATCTAAATGGTTTCATGATTTATCAGTAATTGTGACACTATATCTGCAAGATATGACGAAAATCTTTCCAAAAACAAATATTAGGGTTTTTTGTTTATCAAGTTTCTCACAGGCTACAAACTTTTGCTCTTTAAATAAAGTTTTCGTAGAACTTAACTTATTTTTGGGGGTTTTGCCTTCACCTATAAAATTTATTTTAATAGATCCTTTTGTTTGAAAACGTAAACGGAATCTAATTAAAGGACAGGGGCCTGATTTCAAATACTATGAATTATAGAAGAATGCCTAAAGGTATCCATCTTGTCTTACTTGTGACTGACCCTAGCGTGTGAGGCAGCAATCAGGAGCAACAAATGCTTTTCAAGCAAAGGGAAAGAGGAAACCAAATCTGTTGTGGTGAGAATAATAGTGTAAATCGCTCGTCATTATTAGTAATAAATATTACGAAAATAGATCACTAATGCCAATGTTTTCCGCGCCTGTAGTTTGAACAACTGTGCCTTTGAATTTGCCCTCTGAAATTTCAAAATCCAAACGTTGTTTTCTACAAATGCATCGTTGTTTGACAACTGGATATACAGTAGTGGCGTTTGAATGAATAGTGTTTCTCTGGCACTGGGGACATCATTTTGTATGATCGTGCTCGATCATATAATAAAGAGCAGTGAGAAGCAAATAAAAAATTATTCACATTTTATATTTCACGGCAAGACAACGCTTTCATCAGTCATTACCCTACAAGGATTTATTAGATTATGAAATGCATATTTTCTCAACTAACCATTATCTTTGTATAATATAAATAATGCAAGAACAAAGTGAGCTTTTAAAATGCGTGTTTCACTGAAAAATTTGAAATTGTACTTTGATGTGTAATGTATGTGGAAGATTAACCTCCATGTACCCTATTCTATGCTCTAATTGCTACTATATATACTTACTCCCTTTAGCTATTCTATTTTCCCTCGTGTTCTTCATACAACTACCTTCTCACACCACTTGTCTTTGTCTTATCCCTACGGGGAACACTCAGAGTACTTATCTCATCAAGGTTTAGTTTTAACATAAACAAACTTCTAAAAGTTCATTTGGACATCCTCCCCTGAGCCAGATTTAGCCTATTAGGATTAGGATTAAATTCTTGCTGCGATCCCGAGAGCAAGTGGATGTGACCAGCTGGAATTGGTGCGCCTGTCAAGATTATTCAGATCTAACATAAAAAAATCGTCTCTGTTTTCCTTTCTATTTTGGCACAGATATTTGGTATTATAGACGTATGAACTATCGCAAAACCAGTTTGCATTCATGACGGGGAAGAAAAATCACAATTGTACAATGATAGGGCAAGAAACTATTTTTGTATTGGTTGAAAACTTATATTTTTGCAGTTATCCACATTAATTTTCCTTGTAAAAATTCATACGTAATTTTTATATAGAATCTATCTCCATTTCGTGATTAACGGTTTGGGTTTAAATACTATATTGTTAAGGCTTGGTGGCAGTTAATCTTAACTTAGGCAGCCAATCAAACCGAGTGCCTAAGACCGATATCAAACTTTATCTTGTCATCTGTTGTTCCTACATTTCCCCGTTGTATATAGCTGTCTTCCATGAAACCGTTTTGCACTTGGGCATATAACATCTGCCTGTCTGTCCATGACCACTGAAGGACATTGTACTTGAGAGGAATCTTATGATTTACTGCTTGGCTCCTTCGATATTGGAAGACCTTAGATGGATTCCTTCCTGTTATTGCTGGAACCAGCTTTTCCTTAGATATTTACATCTGCGCATCTCGGTAAACGAATCCGTTGGAATAAACTACTTTAAATGAAACGAGAAGAAACGACTATCATGCACATACGAACCTTGCACTAATTTTAATCTCTTTTTGAGTATGTTTTGTTATTTCTGCCAAATGAATAGTTTAATCTTCTTTTACAGATGAATAATGTTTACTCTTTCACTGACTCCGTCAAATGAGTTTTGATATTCCACTTTCTTATGATGGTGATTAGACTGAGATATAATATTTACAAGATTTAACTTACATTTATGACCTCATACTCTGTATGGCAACATCTGTAATATGTTTACTTATTATCCAGCAAAGGGGGTGACAGAAGCGATAGGGATATGTGTAGTCTTTAAAAGGAAAGTTCTTTTTATGGTTTTGTAAAAAAAGCTTTGTTTTACAGTTATCCCTCTTATATATATTGGGCATTCCATAAAGGATATGCAAGTGATCGTTTGTGGAAATTTATTCAAAAGGCATTAATGGATATAGTCTATCAAATAACAAAGAGAGTTGTAGTGGGATACAACTTCCAGAAAAGAAATATCATCGTAGCTCTGGCAGGGATCTCACTTCAATTAAATTAATGGTTGAACACATCCAGAGATTGTTTGATATAGTCATTCCTTTCATCGCCTCTTGTGGTGGTCCCCTTCCTCTCGTCCTACATTCGCCCGTTGCATTTATATATATTCTTGTATGGCAAGGCATCATTTCAGCCATTGTTATGCATGTTTAATGCTCGCCACTCTATCTTCATTAATTCATTGTAATACCCTTAATGAATGTTTTCTATTTTTCACATTACACACATTCTCTCTTAAATAACCTAATTAATATTTTCTCATATTTCTCTCAATTTTCTTTCTAAACACATTACCAAATAATCGTATCCAAATGATCAATGCTCCTTTGTTTGACGTAAATAGCGGATTAACATCTATAAATCAGTCGACTGTGGTGAATCGAATCTCGAGTGAAGGAGAGCATGGCGCTGAACCAGAAGGCTGATATCTTCTGGAGTCATCCGTTTAAAACGGAAAAAGCTGCTTAGATACAAAGAACTGCATTACCTATATGATCGCTATGCATTTAAAGATAACATTGATTACCAAAAGGTAAAATTAATTTCCGCTTTCTTACCCACTGTAATTCCTAATTGTGAAGCCGTAGGAGTAACTACTGCAGTTAAATGTACTGCTCTAAAATTACCTCTAAATGAACATTAACGACTGAAATTATTCTTGTGTAGGTCTACTTAACAATAAGTTTGAATTCAAGATCGTCTCCCCTGGAGGATTCCATTTATTCCAGGATTCGGTCGTTGTTTTCTTTTAAAAAGCGGACAAGATAATGAACAGCTTAAGTTTTCCTTTCAAGTTGTGAAAAGAAAAATGCTAAAGTTTTTGGCCGAAATGAAACAAAGGCGTAAAATGTACTATTTTGTCAAGAAAAAGTCTATTATGGTGATGGGAAAAGTGAGAATCTTTTCTTTCTCTATGGGGAGAGATATTACCTACTTTAAATTCTCAGAAAAAAATAAATTAAGCCTACAGTATTTTTACTTTTACATAACCGAAGCCTTTGTATAAGCAATTTGAAGAAAATTTCCAGGAATTGATTGATGCCCAATTCAGAACATAGTGAACAGTAGAAGAAGAGGGGCATTTTACGAAATTCTTTTTCTGCCGAAGCAAAATTAATAGCTTGTTTGTTCTTTATATATTTATTTCGTTCTAGCAAGGTTATGCTTTTGATTATAATTTTCTGTCCATTACTGTTTGTTCTCTGTTCTCTAACAGAACTCTGACGAAAATATCAGGAAAGGTGGCTGTCTTGATCAGCAAGATTCCGATTAGAATCCTGAATGAATAAATCGTTCCATCTTTACTGAAGGTCACTGGTCAAAATTAATTTACCTTTAGTAATGACCTATGAGTCGTTTGAAATAAAGAATTTCCTAATGAAGCTTATGTGCAAAGCGTCGTTAAGGTCAAGGACAAGGTCATACTTAAAGGTCAAAGGTCTAAATGTCCTCAACTGTCATGAAGTACCCAAGAGATCTAGCAAAAGTCCATCAGTGTAAGCAGAAATGTGTTGAGGAAGATTATTATAATAATGAGACCATAAATACGAGTCTCATCTAGAATATGTCCATATGATGCACCCGACATCATACCCGTAAGTACGTTTAAATGAGGCCTTCTCGTACACTAGTATATATGTGTTTTTTTTTTTTTTTTTTTTTTTTTACAGAAACGATAGTTTTTTTTTTTTCACACAGAGACACTCTGCCTAAGAAGACAGCACGTTTAGGGATGCTTGTATTACCAAGAGAATTGAGTTTTTTTTTTTTTTATAAGAAATATTTTATTCCATGTTTGCTGACTGGAAATTCTCATTGTACTTACTTGAATGTTGTTCTTCCCATCGTGTGTTGTTGCATATCATATGGGATAGCATCATTGCCCCTATTTGGTTGTTGCAGTGCAGTAAATATATTGCCGTTTATGTCTTTGCACACGGTTTTATATATATATATATATATATATATATATATATATATATATATATATATATATATATATATATATATATACATATATATACATATATATATATATATATATATGTGTGTGTGTCTGTGTGTGTGTATATATGTATATATATATATAGATATAGTATATATATATATATATATATATATATATATATATATATATATCTATATATATTATATAATATATGTGTGTGTGTGTGAATATATATAGTATATATATATATATATATATATATATATATATATATATATATGTGTGTGTGTGTGTGTGTGTGTTTGTTTTGTGTGCATATATATGTATATATATATATATAATATATAATATATATATATATATATATATATATAATATATATATATAAATATATATATGTATATATATATATATATATATATATATATATATATATATAAAATATATATATGGTATTATAATATATATATATATATATATATATATAATATTTATATATATATATCTATATATATATATATATATATAACGACGTGCATCACTGCAAAGGAACTTCTGGATATTGTATATGGGATGCACAAGTTTGCTCCTACGAGCGTAGCATGCAGTTTATGCCTCTAAATTTTTCAGTATGGATGAGATATAGTCTTGGTCTCCAGCTCGTTCTAATTAGAATAAGAAAGTAATTTGTCTGTCAAAGAAAAAAAAAACAGTCCCTTTCAGAACTATTTATTTGAATACTCATCATGAATCTCTCTCTCTCTCTCTCTTCTCGTCTCTCTCTCTCTTCTTTTTTGTTTTTTTGTTTTCATACTTATTTGCTTATCTTGCGAATAAAAGATTTATGATGTTCCGTGTTTTTATCTAACTGAGTTTCAGACTCTAGATGCTAACTATACCTATCCGACAAAACACCCTATGACAGCAAAACTTACTTCTCTGAAGAAGAAAACTTTTGAAAAGGCAATGGTCATCACATCGTCTCTAATTAGCTACCTACTATGGGATTCAGGGCCTCTGTAACACGGTTTTTTCGCAATAACTTTTTATCTATGCATTTTATAAATATAACGCTTATTCAGAATACATTATATCTACACATAAATTTTGACTGTATTCTGCATTACGTAGGTTGAATAAATTTGGTACTTATAACTGTAAAAGTGACCTTTTTTGAAGATGGGCCAACCTACTCAGAGAAAAGGTTTCAAATTTCGCACTCGTTACGTAACCTATGACGGCATTTCTTCCCTCTTTCTCGATGGATGATTGGCTTGTACGTAACGAAGGCTAAACCTCTGGCAACAATGACATACAAATTTAAATACAAGCAAAGCAGTACACCTTTATGAACTCTGGAACCTCTCCACTGATAACTGTCATAATGAACAAACCAACAAAAATATGTTATTAAATTAAAAAAACTTCGATATTAGTCTAACTCCCAAAATAGGTTTTTCCTAATATTACAGTCTACTTTATAGGTCACAATCAGATTTACAAGATGTAGGGAATAGCTGGTAATTTCAAAAACTAGTAGACAAGCTTGATTTGATAACTGCTATCCAATGGTCAAGCAATTTTAATTTATTGGCTATCTTCCTATTTACTGAAAAGAAAAAAAAACAGCCGGTACCGTATATTGGCTTTAAACCTTCACCAATAATTATCGTCAGATGATGACTTCATGAGGCTCCACCCACTTTCGCCTCGTTATAATTCAGGATAACACTGAAGGCTACCATGGGCACTGTTTGGATTAGAAAATTTAACATCTGTCTATAAAAACAAATTTCTTGAGTAGTTGTAAGAAGTGCTAAATGATCCATAAAGGATCCCAAGCAGTTGGCCTAAACGTTTAATTCATGTATATTACTGCTATACTGTTGCGGGCACTACTGCTACAGTAGTATTACTTTACTACGCTAGCACTGATACCCCACCCACATCTATGTATCGTTCCGCCATTCATAGTCTTTGGGTTTCAGAGCCGATGGAGTTTCTGCCTGGTGGATGGGCGGGGCAACATTTCGTCAAAAGGCGTGTTTACCTTGCTTACGTAATGAATGTTTTTCGACTCTTGCTCGTAATCACTGGCCATGGCGTCGGCTAGATCATTTTTACTCTATAAAAATTAAAACTATCGGGTTTAGGTTATTGATAATGCTGACAAAATTTGTGTGTGTTGTAAAAATATACATATGTCAACTTTCAGCTACATCCGATGCTTTGACAAGGAGCAAAGTCCAGAAAACAGTGTTACCAGAGACCCTGAATCTCATAGTAGGAAACCATGCTAATCAATAGGAAAGAGGTAAAAGAAATGAAATAAACTCACGGATTAGAGGGATGATGGCAATGATTCTCCGGATAAAAAAAGTGCTTAATTATCTAAGTAAAAACTTTCGCAGCTTCCAGGATTAGTTTTCTAAATACGCAAATGAGAAATTAAATGGCGTATGTTTCCCACGCTCACTTATATAAACCTGCAGGTACTGTATGTGAATCCAGTATATCTTGTCGCTATGGAATTATGTTGTTTATTCATTTATTTTCATTTAGAAATTAGAAAGACTGGCTGTTGCACGCATACAGGCTTAACTTTTGTAATTTTTTTCTTTATGTTATTTTCTTGGGATTTTCTGTTTCGTATTTTTATAAGTTGTCCTTTTGGTTGTTCGTTATGTTATTTTGAATTTGTACTCGTTGTGCAACTTCGATTTTTGAATCTTAAATGTTATAGCCTTCTTGAAATTTATATTTTTATTTATTTTTGTACAGCCTTCGAAAATGAAAGTGTTGCATGTGCATATATATATATATATATATATATATATATATATATATATATATATATATATATATATACATATATATATATGTAACTGGGAGTAAATGACTCCGGAACAATAGAATAATAGAAGAAAGGACGGTAGTAGCAGTGTCGATAAGAATACAAGGAAAAGGAGGATATCTGCAGAAGCTAGATTGCCTAGAACAGTGGTTCTTAACCTTTTTATGACCACGCCCCCTCTAAGAGTTTGTCATTTCTTTCACGCTCCCCCTTGCGTCTGAATATTAGTTTCTCATTGTTGTTAAGAGACTAACGAATATAACTTGATGTTTTTTTCCATTTTTCCATGGTTCCTAGTCACGTAAAACTATCTAATTCTTCGGGCCAGCCCTAGGAAAACTGTTAATTAGCTCAATGGTCTGGTTAATCTTAAGTAATCTAGTACCGAACTTTCCCTGAAAAAATCTGTATGCCATATCATAAAACCTAACCACATAATCTTCTTGAAAAAAAATCTCATTATTTTTCCCACACCCAAATTACTCGTGAGTTTCTACTTGGAACATAACCTAATCTAACCTAACTTAACCTAGCCAAGGGGCATAGAAGAAACCGAGGCTTGTGCAATACTGGTATACATCTCGGGAATTCGCGGCCGGGAAACGAAAATGCACAGACATTAACGGTACTTGCAAACCAATCGAAGAAGTTTACTGAAGGGGTGGGAAATCAATGTAACCTACATTTTTGGTTTTCCTCAGATTATGAAATTGTTCAAATCCACTGAACTTAGGAAACCTTCCAATATTTATGCATATGCGCATTTTTATTCCAATGAGAACATTGAAATCATGAAATCCATGCTTTGATGTTGAAGTCTAAGTAATTAAAAAGAATGCCAAGATAGCAAATATCCTACTACAAACGAAGAATATATATATATATATATATATATATATATATATATATATATTATATATATATATATATATATATATATATATATATAAGCGAATTCGCTTATTTATGAAGTCACGTGCATCTACTGTGATTTTTTAAGCATATATATATATATATAGTATATATATATATATATATATATATATATATATATATATCTATATATAGATATATATATATATATATATATATATATATTATAAGCGAATTCGCTTATTTATGAAGTCACGTGCATCTACTGTGATTTTTTAAGCATATATATATATATATATATATATATATATATATATATATATATATATATATATATATATATAATATTTATATATATTATATGAGAAACTCTTAGAGAGTGCGTGGTAATAAAAAGGTTAAGAACCACTGTTCTAAACATTCTAGCTTCTGCTTATATCCTCCTTTTCCTTATATTCTTATCGACACTGCTACCGTCCTTTCTTCTCTTATTCTGTTGTTCCGGAGTCATTTGTACGCACATGGAACACATTCATTTATCATAGCACATACAATATTTTACAAGCAATAAATTACCTTCAAAACATGAGAAGATTGAACATGTATTTAAATTCTAGTCTGAAGAACTCTTTAGTCCTCGTTCCATCTTATTCGGTTTTCATTAGAGAAGATGATTGAAGATGGTTTATGAATATGCAAATTGGGGAGGGTTATCCAATCGAACTTGATTATGGAAGTCATAGAACGCAAATCGAGATTTAAACGAGGAGAGAGAGAGAGAGAGAGAGAGAGAGAGAGAGAGAGAGAGAGAGAGAGAGAGAGAGAGAGAGAAGATATGTGATGAGACGACAGGGAATGACTTTAAGTTGGCTGAAAACCGATATTAATATATCATATTATAGTAACGTAATTGCCCAGAAATAAAGTGATCAATTTCTTGCAAAACGACTTCAATGGAAAGTTTGACAAGGTAACCAAGACTTGAGTAGAGAGAAAAGAAGTGAGGATGCCGTTTAAGAAATTATCATTATGAAATTAAAATGGAATTACAGGCAAAAAATGGAGGGACAGGATATGAAAATAGCAAGCTGTGTTTCCCCAGGTTCCTTCTTGAGATGTATATGAAACTGCTTTGATAGGATCTAATTGGTAATTAAGCAATTATATGTTGTGATGAGATATTCCATAGGACACCGTCCTGTGAGATCATTACAGCCTTCCTCTGTCTCTCTCTGCATCTGTCAGTTATGTTGGTTGTATTCCCTTTCTCTCTCTCCTGAAAAAATAGGTAAATAGGTATACATATCCTCAACCTATCTATCTATTTATTCTATCTATTTATATGTATTTGTCCAAGTATTTTTCGCAATACACTTTGAATTGAAGCACTAGGACTTACGAGGTTATTCAGCGCTGAAATGAAAATTGACAGTAAAAGCTTTGAAAGATGTAACAGGAGGAAACTCTCAAAGCAGTTGCACTATGAATCAATTGTTAGAAGAGGGTGGAGAGTAAGATGGAAGAAAGTGAATATGAAAGGAGGTTCAGTTAAAAGAACGAAAGTACCTAAGGCGCGCTGCAAAGAACGCCTACAGTGCACCGCATGAGGTGCACTGACGCCACTGTTTCTCTGCGGGGAACACACTCTTTGCTCATTCGGAGGGGTCACACCAAAGTGGTACAGCCTTCCTGTTTGTCAACAATTCTTGAGGGGTGAGATTGCTGGCCCTACACCAGTTTTCTTCTCACAGTAGAGCGGGGACCCATTCACAAAGTAGTGGGCTGAATGCCGTGAGTGGTCACCAACCTAGGAAACGTGAGCCGACGGTCTACCTAAGAGCCATGGCACTTTCCGAAAGTTTTTTATGCTCGTATACTTTAGGCTACGGTATGAAATACAGTTCCTGGAGGCCTTTGAGGAAGTGTCTTATTTGAATGATAGATTTAGCTTTACATTCATATAGGGATTATAGATGTCATTTTATGTTAATGAATACTTGTTGTCACAGCAAGATCTAATTTCAATCCTGCAGGAATTGACTCATTATTTTCATCGTTTTTTTTTTTATCCAAGATAAATCCTCTTTGATGCTATTATGTTTGATGGTTTTTTTGCCACTTGTATTATTTATAATACTTTTATTTATTCTATTTCTTGTTATTTAGTGTACATATATTTTTCTAATTCGCCTCCGCTACTTATTCTTCATTTCGTAACTTGCTTTAGTGTACTTTGCTGCTTTACATTTTAGTTGGAGTTAGGCTTTAATAGTATTAATAATAATTTTTTAGTTATATACTTTGCCTTAAAATTTTTTCATGTCGACGAGAATCGGAGCTGAATGGTGATAGATATGACAGCGGACCTGAAAGTAATTGGAGTTGCGTTAAACACGACAGTGATTGTCTATCTATCGTTTCACCCAAGGTCTATAGACCTTGGTTCCACATATTCCTCCTGGCTGTTGTCGTGTTGATTCTGAACGTTCAAACGATTTGCTGTCAACAGTGAACAAGTTGAAATATTGATAAATAACTGGAAAATAGCAATGAGAGAGCATGTTGTCAAAATAAAGGAGGTGCATAGTCGGAGAGGAGAGAAAAACTGGTATTGTTGGTGAAATGTTTCATTAAGCAGTGACAGTATAACGGACTTGTTCACCAGACTAAGTAAGGTGTTGCCTAAGTAGTTAAATAACATTCCCCAAAAAGTTAATACATTTACTTCAAATTCTTCGAAGGAAATTTAGAAAGTTTATTCATATGTCAGTATCTTTATCATAGAGAAAACCAGTAAATTTCCTTTGATGGATTATCATGTGATTTCTTTTCGGTATGTCTTAAATTGGCTCTTTTTATATTTCCAATTTCTTTACTGCAATAAGGTGTAAACTTAGTTCATATATATATATATATATATATATATATATATATATATATATATATCTATATATATATATATATATATAATAACATAATATATATATAATATATATTATATATATATATATATATATATATTATATATAATATATATATATATATATATGTGTGTGTGGTGTGTGTGTGTGTGTTTGTTAGGAATAAAAAAAAGTCTGTGGGAAAATAATTACGTAGGGAAATTTAGCTAGGAAATCTACTGGTAGAGTTATGGTAGATGAAGGCGAAGGGAAGGTAGAAAGTGTAGTAGGAACAGATTGCAGACATAGCTATTTGAAAAATGAGACAAAACACAACAGCATCTTCGCCAAAACAAAATAGTGTTGATTCCAGTGGAAAATCTGAACTTTGACACCTCCAGTGGGTGGTTACGATAGATTAGAACAACCAGTAAAATGCATATAGGGGTGGCACCGGAAGTTGGAAAAGCCACTCAAGAGAAAGTAGGGTGTATCCTAGTAGAAATTAGGGAAGAGCCCAAATTGAAAGCATTGGTTCAGACTTCGCTTGAAATCTCAGAGAAGATGAGTTAGGAACTAATCACTGGACGTAAAGGTTGTGTCGGTGGAATCTCTGTACCTTGTATAATTTGTGTGGTGTGTACAAACAGTGAATTGTTTGTGTTATAATAATAAGTAAGATAAACAAAGTGGTGTTTAACTTGCCAAGAGTCTAACCATGTACCCAAGCAAAACCTACTGAGAGAATGGATAAATGTGGCCAGGCCTGGTGGTGACAAGTGATTCCGAATAGTAGGAAGAAGCTGAGAAGTTAGGAGGACACTGTGACAATTTGAAATCTGAATACATCTGGTGAAAAGCCAGGAAGGAAAGTGAAACGATGGAGTACTGTGAGGCCTTCCGACTCAATGTCCGTTACTTAGCAGACTGAGTCAAAAGGATCATTAATGAGGAAGTATTTCATACACTATTTGTTATACAGGTTCTGTTTTTGGCATATTATATGGACTCCCTAAAATACATGAGGATGGTATACCAATGAGACCCATAATGTCGTCCTACAACAGTCCTACCTATAACATCTCTAAGTTCCTGGTTAAACTTCTAAACGAATATTCTGTATCAGAATTTGCCTTAAAGAATGGTTTTGATTTTCAACAGCAAGTGCTGTTGCAAGATGGTGAACTGTCTTTATTCACTAACGTACCTGTTTCTGAAAAAATTGAAATTATCCTAAATAAGGTTTTTAGTGATGCTGAAATTTTTTTGGTTTTAATAGACAGCTTTTTAAAACCCTTTTAGAACTTGCTGTGCAAGATTCAACTTTCATTTTTAATAACCAACTCTTCCTGCAGGTCGGGGGAGTTGCAATGGGGTCCCCATTAGGCCCATTGTTTGCTAACTTTTTTATGGGTCATTTGGAGGAAGAATTTTTAAATAAGTTCCCGGAGAGCTTTAAACCAACATATTACAGAAGATTATGTTGATGATACATTACCTTATCAAACATTCCTGGCAAGTCAATTATTTTTGGAATATGTTAATAACATACATCCTAACAGGAAGTTTACTTTAGAACAAGAGAAGGACAACACTCTTGCATTTTTAGATGTTGAGGTTATTAGAAACAACCATGGTGTTAGTACTTCTGTTTTCAGGAAAATACCTTTACAGGTTTAGGCACCAATTTTTTTAGTTCATGTTTTCATTCTTTTAAAATAAATGCAATCACCATTCTTGTTTTTAGAGCACTTAGATATCCCTCAGATTGGGCCTCTTTTCTTAATGAAATTGAATATTTTACTTGAGTATTTCACTAAAAACTCATTCCCAAGAAATTTTTTTTAAGTTTTTAGCATTATCAACAAAATGTTAGCAAGGTTTGTTTCCAAACCTACATTGACTTTAATGTTCCAAAATTAACTTTGTATGCACAAATTCCCTTCATTCACTCCGGCAATTAACGTTCCAAGGTTAAAGAAATTATTGAAAACGAGCTAGGATTTTTTAAATTAAACCTCATTCCTATGAACCCTAAGAAAATTGGAGGTTTCTTTAGTTCTAAGGACAAGCTTCAGGATTTCATGAGATCCAACATAATATAATAAATTTCAATGCCCAAGATGCGGTAGTTACGTTGGATCCTCTCGAAGGCTGTTGCAGATTCGTTATTATAGCCATCTAGGTCTTAGTTATAGGACAAGGTCAAGAATATCCAATCCTGAATTTTCAAATATAAGGACTCATGCATCCAAATGCAAAATTAATGTGGAAAAAAGCATTTTTCAATAATAGGCACTACTAAACAAACAGCCTACTTAACGACCCTTGAGTCTTTATTTATCAAGCACCTCTCTCCAGGCTTAAACTCTAATGTTTCTTCTTCGTCTCCTCTCTCTCTGGCCTAAGTGTTTGCCTGGGCATGTATGAACTGTTGTGGTCACTTGGCTCTTTTCCTTTCCTTGAATAGGTATAGCCTTTCTCGCTCATGTTTTGTTTTTATCTTAAGTTTTGAATAATTTATAGCTGATTTTTTATTGGTAATAATTTGTACTTTTAACTTTTAATTTATCAAGTAAAATTTTAATTATTGCAGACTGATGATGTGTTGAAGCAAAATGAAACGTTTCTCATATAAATAAAGCATGCTTCCTTGACTGCTGTCTTCCTGGGACTCCTGAATGTTTTATCAACGAGTTTTCCTGATGTTATATATATATATATATATATATATATATATATATATATATATATATATATATATATATATATATATCATATATATATATATATATGTAAATAAAGGTTTTTTTTGCCACGAAGGAAAAAAATGAAAAAACGAGTTGGCCGAGTACTTTCGGTCCTATTCGGACCCTTTACTGAGGCATACTGGTTTTACAAGAAACACCATAGTCAAAAGAAGGCTTAATATACAAACTGACACTACCAAATTAGCCATAAGGGCGTGCATTTTCACTCTACAGAGAGGAGGAGGAGTCATAGGCTAGCCAACACCTTGAAGGATACCCGCGGTAAACAAGTGATTCTTCCAGAAAACAGTACATTTTGAAAACAACACGGGAGCATATACAATTTAATATCATGAATTTTTACACAAAAAGGAAAAGGAGAAATTTAAAGAACTGGAAAAAGCCGACGTAACTTCAACTATTCGATTCCCGCTGATTGGAAACACGCATTAAGGCAAGAAATTTATGGAAAACTTCGTAGAACTACAGACACTTTGATTAGAAAACTGGAAAGAAAATTAAACAACCTTATCAACGCCAGTGATTGGACCAAAAATGCTAGAAGTGATTGTGTGGTGAATTTATCGAGCAAACAAATAAGTGATAATGCAGTGCGCGCATTAGGCTTTGGGCTGTCTTTCTTCATTTGTAACAAACCCTCAGCTTTATCAATAGCGACATTCTTTATATAAGTTTGAAAAATACTGTGATATACCACAAAATCATTTAAACATTATCAAAGGCATGACATATAGTGCTACGCCATGCCTACCATGAAGATAACTTCCCCCTTCCCCGCTCGCTACAGGAAAAGTTTAAAAGAATTGAAGAATGATAATAGCTTACACATTACCAAGGCTGATAAATCCAATAGTTTAGTGGTTCTTGACAAAACTGACTACATATCACGCATGCATACTTTACTTGAGGATGAAATAACTTACAAAAACTTGCAAAAAATCCGTTGGACCAAGTATAAAAAACTTTCTTTAATATCAATATCAAACAAATTCTGAAAGATAAAAAAGAACTTTTGTGTCAGTTAACTGTAAAGTGTCCTCAATTACCTTATTTATATGGCCTAGTCAAAACTCATAAGGAAAACAAACCTATGCGCCCAATTATTAGTACTGTAGGGTCAATTGCTTATAAACTATCTAAATATCTTACTAAACTGTTATCCCCGCTACTAGGAACTGTATCTAATTCACACATCCGGAATTCTCTTGATCTTGTAGAGAAATTAAATAACATTGTACTAAACCCTAGCGATATTTTTGTCAGTTTTGATGTATGTTCTTTTGTTTACAAAAGTCCCTATGACTCTGTGCTAGAATATTTAGTAATGAGCTTGTACTGCATGAATTGCCTATGTCCGTTAGTCTCATAAATTTCCTTAATTAAGTTATGTAAATTTGTGATTGCAGATTTATTTTTAATGGAGAATATTACCAACAAATATTTGGTATGGCCATGGGTAACCCTTTATCAACCTCTTCCTTTCAAACTTGATATATTGGAATTTTTTGAGAGAAAACCAAAACCTCCCCGAATATATCACCCACTTCACTTATCCCTTAAAATGGGTAATCCGATAATGTCGATGAAGTATCTTTAGTAGTTCTTAATCTTAGTGGTATCGATGTAAATGATTTACTGTCTAAATTGAATAATTTAGTGCCATCCATAAAATTCACTGTGAAATTGAAAATAACAATGTCATCCCTTTCCTAGATGTAATAATAATAGAGAATCTTTCCAATGCAAATTCAGTATTTATAGAAAACCCACAAATAATTTAACATATGTACATTTTTATTCTGGCCACCATCTTAATATTAAAATTTCAATTTTTTCTTCTATGTTCCTACGCGCTTTGCGTATCACGAGTCCACAATACCTGGACCAAGAAATAGAATATAGAGATAGGAAACGATCTCTGCTACCCACCTCATTAATTGATTTATGTTATCAAAAAGCTCATAAAAAGTTTTATAATGTTGCTATTAATGAAAAAGAAATCCCTAAAAATGTACTTAGCTTACCTTATTTTCGTGGATTTGAAACCATAAAATCAATATTTAAATCATTTAATGTTAATGTAGTGTTCTCTTATAACAATACCATTAAAGATATGCTAATTAAGAATAGTCCCGTAACAAATAACAACATCATTTACAAAATTCCTTGTAAGGATTGCCCATCGTTTTACGTTGGTCAGACTAGTAAGAATTTATGTGTTCGGGTTAAGCAGCATATGTATTCAGTTAGAACAGCCCAGACTTCAAATGCACTGTTTATCCATCTGAGTGAAAAATCTCATTGTATTAATTGGGGTGATGCCTCGGTAATTGCTAGATCTAATGATTATGTTTCAAGAATTTACTGGAATCGGCAATTATACAAATCACTAATAAAAACAACCTAAATCTTAGTCTGGAATGTACCATTTGGACCCATATATTTGTAAGATGTTTATGAAGGACCTCAAAATAAATGAACAACTAATAAATTAGTCCCACATGTATATAGTTATTAATTCTCTCTCTCTCTCTCTCTCTCTCTCTCTCTCTCTGTCTTTCTCTCTCTCTCTCTCTCTCTCTCTCTCTCTCTCTCTCTGTCTTTCTCTCTCTCTCTCTCTCTCTCTCTCTCTCTCTCTCTCTCTCTCTCTCTGGTTCGATAGTTTCTCTCCCTCTTTCTCTTGCTCGATATATATATATTTATATTTTCTTTCGTCTTTTCAAATTAATAATAATTTTTGTTGGGAAAGTTTGTGTAAAAATTCATGATATTAAATTGTATATGCTCCCGTGTTGTTTTCAAAATGTACTGTTTTTCTGGAAGAATCACTTGTTTACCGCGGGTATCCTTCAAGGTGTGGCTAGCCTATGACTCCTCCTCCTCTCTGTAGAGTGAAAATCGCCCTTATGGCTAATTTGGTAGTGTCAGTTTGTATATTAAGCCTTCTTTTGACTATGGTGTTCTTTGTAAAACCAGTATGCCTCAGTAAAGGGTCCGAATAGGACCGAAAGTACTCGGCCAACTCGTTTTTTCATTTTTTTCCTTCGTGGCAAAAAAACCTTTATTTATACATAGCATCACGTTTTATATACTTCGTGATCAAGTTATTCATATATATATATGTATATATATATATTATATATATATATATATATATATATATATATATATATATATATATATATATATATGTATATATATTGAGAACCCGAAATGGATCTCAGTTACTGCTTCCTCTAGTTTACATGTATTCTGCAAAATATCCTCTATGTACTTATATTTTTCCATAAAAAAGATTTGCGTTGAACTTAGGTTGGAGATTAATATTTATATAAAAACGATATATGATATGGGGTTGGAGAAAACAAAATTTGATCTTTGTGACAAAAGCTTGAGGAGAGCATTTATAATGACATTTTCGATGGGTTAGGAAACGGTACAATTCACTGACTCAGTTGGCAGTATGATAACACATTGTTTGTCTAATAATGTCATACATGGGTATATTTTACGTTCGATAAGTTACTCATTATTAATAGAGTATATTTTCTTAAAACAATGAAGAAATATTTTTTTTTTTTATAGTAAAATATACCGATTCATAACACCGATGTGAATGAAGCAGACAGCAATATATCCCTCCCTTGCCAATTCATGAGGGGAAAGCAGAATTGCTTCATAGAAGCTTTAAATCTAACCATTTTCTCTTCACATTCTCTTCTAATCCGGAAGGCGACGTCGTCGAGAGCCATTCATCACCAAGTTTCATTAAAAGATCTATAAGGACTTAGAAGGGGAGGAATCTGCGGCTCTGCTCTTTTTTTTTTTTTAATCTTGTCTATGTAATTTTTCCTTAATACTTTCTGTTTCAGTTTTTTGGTTTTTTGGTGATACACACACATACACACACACACACACACGCGCGCACATATATATATATATATATATATATATATATATATATATATATATATATATATATATATATATATATATATACGTATATATATATTATATATAGTACATAAATATATATATATATATATATATATATATATATATATATATATATATATATATATATATATATATATATATATATATATATATATATATATATATATATATATATATATATATATATATATATATATATATATATATATATATATATATATATATATATATATATATATATATATATATATATATATATATATATATATATATATATATATATATATATATTATATATATATATATATATATATATATATATATATTATATATATATATATATATATATATATATATAATATATATATATATCTATATATATATATATATATATATATATATATTTATATATGCAGAAGCCAGGTATCGTACCTCTAAGTAAATGGGGATACAATCCACAATGAAGTAAACTACAAGAGGAATTTACTTCATTGTGGATTGTATCCCCATAATTATATATATATATATATATATATATATATATATATATATATATATATATATATATATATATATATATTTATATATAATATATATATATATATATATATATATATATATATAGATATATATATATGTATATATATATATATATATATATATATATATAATATATATATATATATATATATATATATATATATATTATATATTTATGCATGTGTGTGTACGTATAGTACATGATTGTGTATGAGAATAACAAATCAGATTTATTAAATTGAAGTTTATACGCTTGAAAACCTAAACCCATATATCTGGAGGGAAACATTTTTTACTAACTTAAAAATGAGTGACTCAGTGTATAGGTAGATTGTGTGATACGCTATAATCTCTTCACAAGGCATAGAAGACCGGTAGTCAGACTAAAGAACCCTTGAAAAATGGAATAACATTATTATCCCTTTGACTCATCATTACACATTCAAACTATTCAGCTGCAGGTTAAAGAAATTTCTTCTTCAAAAGGCGGTGACGAAAAATGCCAGTTTTCGTTATTGACTGGCCAACAAAAATGGAAAATCCTATGACTTGAAAGCCTGGCTCTTGGAAGGAATTCGCTTTTCTAAACCAAGAGCCAACGGTGGAGGCTCGTTTTTTTTTTTTTTTTTTTTTAGATAAATCACGAATTATGGACTTCACAGAATCCCTGATGTGAAAATTGGACTGCCTGTTGCAGATTTTCTTCAATTGCAATATTATATTCTAGTGAAATCTAGTTTAAGGGGTAAACCCTTTTCATTAAAAGTTAGTTCTATTATATATTTATTTAACATATTACAAGAAAGACACGGTTATTGCTAATATATTTCGTAACTGATTAGAGCAGGATTATAAGTAGACGACTTTCTTTAGACTTTAAATTATACAGCTCTTTTAGATAACACACGGACATGTAGTCTAATGCCTGAGTTTCCAAGGATATTTCTGTTTTACTACCTTGTTACCTCATTTCATGTCAGCTAACAGAACGGGAGACTTGATGAATAAAAATGACGCTTTTTGAGAGAAACCTTCCGATGTTCTTTTCGCTATATGCATGAACTTCTTGGAGCAAATGTGAATGAGACAGTCTCATGGAAATATATTTTTGAAAGGGCATGATTACGGATATAAAATTGTTTCAAAACGAAGCTGTACGAACGCCAAGACACCCGGGAAAGGCCAATTGGTAAGAAAGCGTTCTACTTATACATTATGTATTAGTTTTGGAGAAGTTAGACAGGAAGATGGAAGAGTGGACACGGGAAGGATGTAAAGTAAAAGGCTAAAAACTGAACAAATCTTTAGTAAGGATTACATTGCGCCATGTAAGGAAAAGTGACAACTTTTAAACCCCTTCTGGTGATAGATGATCTTGAAGAGAATATGAAAGTCGAACTTTCATTTTTTTTTATTCATTTTCAGTCTTTTGTTTAAGAAAAACAATCAATCTTCCTCGATGATTTTGAAAGTAAGATACTTGAAATTTGATATATTAAGAATTCATAGACTTGAAATTAATTATGCAACAGGGAAATTGTATTAAAATTCTGTCTTCAAATTTTGAAACTGGGTTAGATGCAAAAGGAGAACTTCAAATTAAACCAAAATTTTTACCAACTTAAGCAAACATCTAATTCCCCCGTACGCTACGCTAAGAGGAATATATGTAGTATGAGTATGTGGTATGTATGTATGTATGATATGTATGATATGTCTGTATATGTGCATGTATGTGTATAATCTATATATATATATATATATATATATATATATATATATATATATAAGTTGCCTTAGTTACTTCAATCAGATCGAGAAACTAGTATCAAGCAGGTTTCCGAAAGCTCTTTTTTCGTACATATATTTCTGAAATATATATTTCCATCTACGCCACTGTTGGTTTCTTCGTTAGTGAATCATTATTATTATTATAATTATCAGCATTAATATTTGGTTTGAAGAACCTCTTTTAATCAAATGCTGTTATAGAGAGTGGCAGAATTAAGCGGGTTGATATCATATATTGATTATTCCATTTTTCTTACAATTCGCCAATATTCAATTGGAAATTTCTAAAAATTATAATTTCGTTTTGTAGAGGAACACCTCGATCCCTCTGAGTAGCATGATAGCCAGGGCTCCTGACGAACCTGAGAAGGAAGCACCCACTACTGGTACTGATACGCTGCCCGCTAATCTCTGCTTATCAGAAGTGCCTTGGCTGCAGGAAACAACCTGACACCCCACTTGATCAATCTGACTTCGTACCTGCCGCCGCCCTAAAGCAGGGAACAGCTTATTCTTGCCAGACGGAGGTTGCTACTCTCCGGTGCCTCCAAGCTATACTGATCAGGAAGAAATAAGGGACCTTGTAAAAGACGTCGTTCTCTGGGTAGGTACCACAGGAGAGAAAGTTGCAAAACCGAATCTATAAGAGAATCCAGAAGAGAATATATATATATATATATATATATATATATATATATATATATATATATATATATATATAATATATATATATATATATATACACATATATATATATCTATACATATATATATATATATATATATATATATATATATTATACATATATATATATATATATATATATATATATATATATATATATATATATATACATATACATATACATATATATTTGTGTGTCTTATTGCATATTTTCATGATTTGCTTTAGTTATTAAGAATAATCATCATCAGAATATATTCTTTTGTAGATGATGTGTCGATTCCAGCGCACGCTCCCATCACTTGTCATGTAAACGACGACTGGAACGACATCGTCTCTATACAGCCGTGTCAATGGAGGAACAATTACCAAAAGGGGAAACTCCGGCTTCTTACTTTCCCCGGCAGTGTCACTGAGCAAATACTTCAATATCTGCAAATATTGAGTGTCATCACAGCGTGTGGTGGGAGGGGGGAACATATCAGCGCATTTCCAGTACGGTTCCTGGATGCCTAAAAGCACAAGCATGCTTGCCTGCTCTCTCTCTCTCTCTCTCTCTCTCTCTCTCTCTCTCTCTCTCCTTCCAAAATCTAATCGGGGTCTTGATGGTCACGACAGCAAATTTTCGTAACCCTTGCGTTAAACTCTGTTATGAAACAGAGAACAGACGTAGACACAAACAAATCTACTCAAACGCATAACTTTGTCTGGGGTAATACATAAAGATCAAACAAGCTAATTAGCCTCTTCAGTAGAAAATTCCTTCGTAAGTTGCTCCTCTTCCTCTGCTGTTGACTATCAGGTGTTTCTGAGAATTTACTAAAGGACCTGTAAAAAGGCTCCCGGCTATTCAGCGCTAACAAATATTTCAGACATCATTTACATTTTTCTAAGATTTTCATATCGATCATATCTTCCTCTACTGAGAAAGGAAAGCTCTGTTTTCTCACATTACAATACCGACTTTTCCATCTACAAAGTAGTAGTTTGGGCCTTTCTTCTATTTCGGCCGAACACATGAATAAGTTTACTTTCACATCTACTAAGGAAAATTTGATTATACTGTTATCAAGTTCATTTAATGCACACACATTCGAAGCAATAAAGGTCATGCCAAGAAAAGAGAATTTTGATCTAATATTTAAAAAAAAGAAACTTAATGATTTTCGTTCATTCCTTTAATTGCTCAACCTTTCCTTGAAAGATTCTTCTCACTTCTCTGTTTTATAAATGAAAAACGAAGAAAAGTCTATAATAAATAAAAATCCTCCAGGAAAAATGATGTTCACGATTTCTTGTTGCGTAATTGCCTTGAAGAATAATTCCCATTGCTAATGTACGTTTAAAAGTAATCTTAGAGTAATATAATCAGCTGTAGTATTTAGTTTTATAGTTTCATAGTTAGAAATTATAGCTGATGTTTTTTTGGCGATCTAATTTTTTCTAATGAAGTCCATATTTTAATAAGTAAAGCCATGAGTTCCATGTGATAAATGAATATTGATCAAGTAATATAGGCTGTGTGATTGTGTGTGTGTGTGTGAGAGAGAGAGAGAGAGAGAGAGAGATTCTTTAATCAAAAGGAAAATCTCCATTTAAGAAGGGCGGCGCCAGGTACCAAGATTCTGATTCTCACCACTACGTACTTTTCACCGCACCTGTAGGAGTTCACTGCTAGGGTCAACAAGGCATATTTCCAATTTTGAGCGCAATTATACATATTTTGATTACTTTTTTGGTTAATAATCTCTCTCATTCACTCTCTAAACACAGACACACACGCGCACACACACACACACACACACACACACACACACACATAATATATGTATATATATATATATATATATATATATATATATATATATATATATATATATATATATATATATATATATATATATATATATATATATATATATATATATATATATATATATATTATATATATATATATATTTTCCTCATTAAAACGGCTCATATTCTGACCCCCACTCTACACCAAGCAGTGTCTATCCATCCTATCATTCACCAACCCATCCCTTCCATCTCATATCCCATCCACTTACGAAGCGCCCTCGCCAAATTCTCTTCTCTCTCTCTCTCTCTCTCTCTCTCTCTCTCTCTCTCGTTCTCAACTTCGGCCGTAAAATGAATTCAAAGGAAAGGGCCAAGGAAACCAATAAAAACGCTTCCTGAATATTTCCCAAGTGCTGCTGAAGGTGAAGGCGAAGGCGTCTTCTTAAGATGGATGTTTGGGTCTGTTGACGATAAATTGCAAAAAGAAGGTATTATTTTCGAATTCGTAGTTTCAGTGAGCGTTTCACTTGGGCGTGTTGGGATGGGGAAATTGCTTGTGTGAGTACTGGCGTACTTTTACTGGCTATCGTAGTGGTAAAGGGAAGTGGTAAAGGAGAGCATCCATAAAATACTCAGAAAAGTATAAACGACTCGATATACATACAGGACAAGATTCTTATTGAATGGAATGGAACTCAGCACTGATTGGTAAAACAAACAAAAAACAAAACAAAAAGGCGTCAAGAAAAAAGAGCAAGTACATAAAGTGAATAAGCAATATCATGATGAGTTCATGAGAAAAACATATTGAAAATGAAAATTAATATTCAATAATAGAAGAGAACATTCATATTTTTGAAGAAATAATATTTCACGGTAAAACATAAAACATGTGTTACATTTTCAGACCCGTCGACTCTGTCTACACTAAACAAAGAAGTCAACTTAATTACGTTTAATTTTTTTTCTTATTTGTCTTAAACCTCCACGACTCACATCTATGTTGGAGATTGCTCAACAGCCTCTTCATGTTTCCCAAAATTTGCCTCCTTAGACGTTATTTTCATCTACCAAATCTTTAGCAGCGATTCGGTTACTTTTCCTTCCTTTGCTTCTTGTGCTAAATGTTTCTATTCTCGGTACCTTAAGAAGAAACCACTTTCATTCTTATATCAATATTTCGTTCAAGAGAAAGAGAGAGAGAGAGAGAGAGAGAGAGAGATGAACTCCCTTAGACCACAATCAGAATGACTAGTTTTTAACAAAGACTTAAGAAGGGGAGGATAAGGTTTTAAAAGCCCATTGGCAAAAAGATCGCTGGAACTGAAAGGGAACACAGAAGAGCTTCTATCAGCACAGAAAGGCAAACGTCTGA
>NC_087220.1:15234309-15239309 GCF_015104395.2 Macrobrachium nipponense | reverse complement strand
ATTGGAACAACCCAAAGGGAGTAATAAAAGGCGGACATCTCCTTCGCTCTCCCTGACAATGGGACTTGATATAACCCTTCAGCATATCGACTTGGGTTAAATATTTCGACTTACCAATGGAGTCCAGTATGTCATCAATACGTGGCAGGGGATAACTGTCTTTAATGGTTACCGAATTTAATTTTCTATAGTCTGTACATAACCTGACCTTACCCTTAGACTTGGGCACTAGGTAAGCAAGGGAGAAGAACCCAAGGAGACTTGCTAGGCACAGCAAGTTTATGCTTCAGTAGATACTCGACCTCTTCTTGCATTACCTTCCGTTTTTCAAAGTTGGTTCGATAGTAGTTTTGTCGTATAGGACGAGTTCCTGGCAATAACTCAATGTCGTGAGAAATAACACTGCATTCTCGGGGATTATCACTGCATACATCTTCATACTGTCGTAGCAGATTCCTAATATCACACCGTTGCGCCTCATTTAGGTGCTGTAGATACTGCGGAAGAGATTCTAAGATTTCTTTATTAGAAAAGTCAGCCCAAGATGGGATTTCATCTAGGCCTAAAGAATTTACATCCTTTAAGGTGGTGGACTTTTGTTTTACAATATCAGTGTCTCTGGAACAAAATAGAGCAGCAGAGGAATCGGCATGATATTCTTTAAGGCATATTGACATGGACTAACTGAGTGCTTTTACGTCTATCTGGAGTTTTTATGATATAATTCTGATTATTTAAACGTTTCTGTATAACATAAGGGCCAGAAAACTTGCTTTTAAAAGGAAAGAACCAGTTATGGGATAGAAGGCCAAGACTAAATCTCCCACATTAAACTTCCTATCTTTACTGTTTTTTATCATACCTAATTTTCATCTCTTCTTGATTTTTACACAAGTTGTTTAGGGCAAATTTATGAATCTTATTAATATTTCCCTTTAATTTCTGTAGGTACTGACTCACTGTTATAGCCTCTACGTTATACTTGTCAAGTAACTTATCTTTAACTACTTGTAAAGGACCACGTACTTTACGACCGTATAGCATTTCAAAAGGTGATACACTTAGAGACTCAGAAGGTACTTCCCTAATTACAAATAATAAATAGTCTATGACTTCATCCCAATCAGATTCAGATTCAATACAAAATTTCCTAAGCAACGACTTTAAAGTCTGATTATGCCGTTCTAATGCTCCCTGAGATTCTGGGTGATAAGGAGATGAGAGACACTGTTTTATACACAACTCATTCAGAGTTTTCTGAAAAACATCACTAGTAAAATTGGTACCGCTATCACACTGGATTTCCTTAGGAAACCCGTAAGTTGTAAATACTTTGAGTAAGTGGTTAAGAGCATTTTTAGATGAAATATTCTTGACTGGAAGTGCAATAGGAAATCGTGAGGTAGGGCACATTATAGTCACAAGATATTGATTACCTTTCTTTGTCTTAGGCAGTGGACCTACACAATCTAGGATAATTCGATGGAAGGGCTCATGAGGTACAATAATAGGATTCAAAGGTGCCTTTGGTATAACCTTATTAGGTTTACCGGCAATTTGACAAATATGACAATGTTTAATGAAATTTACAACATCCGCCTTCATTTTAGGCCAGAAAAAATCATATGCTAATCGGTTGTAAGTTTTAGTAATTCCAAAATGTGAATAAACATTATGAGCGAGCTCCAATAAATCTTTACGTAAATCATGAGGAACTATTAACTGTTCTCTGTCACTCCAGGTTTCATCATTACCCAGCCTAGGAGGTCTATATAACCTGAAAAGTACATCATCCTTAAAGTAATATCCAGGTACCTTTTCCATTCCTTTCTCCAATGCTTGCTTATAAACACCATTTAAAGGCTTTTCTTGTTCATTTGTACTTTATCTGCGAGGCTGGGTACACTTACTTTCACTCGATCATTATTAACCATACTGCGGGTCGTCACATTAACACAACCCTCCACTTTTGACTCCTTTTCATTTTCCTCTTTTTCGCACTCACGATCTCTTTCATTCTCACTTTCCTCTATTATTCCAGGAGTTTCATACATTATCAGATTGGGTAACAACAGTTCTCCAGCAAGATCGTTACCAAGTAACACTTGTACATTTGGCAAGGGGAAATTCCCTTCTCTAACAGCCATTTTTACTTTACTAGTTAGATACGGACAATCCATGAACACTTCTGTAAGCGGCAGTTTAGCGTCAGTTAAATCCCTGACTATGACATTTTCATCAAGCAATGTGAGATTTGGAACAACATTTTTAATTAAAATGCTTTGGTTTGAACCTGTATCCCTTAACATTCTTACTTTAATGGGTTTATCACTACTGTGCAATGATATTGTACCGTTACAAATGAATTTTTCAAACAAATTCTTATCCTGTGATACGCAATGCATTGCAGATTCTTTACCGGCGTCTGATTTGTATCCTGGGAACACCTTAACTGGAGCTCTGTTTTCAGTCACTTTTCCCCTCTTACATGCAGGATTCGGACAATTACTAATCATGAGGCCTTCCTTCTTACAATAATTGCAAACAAACCCCTATCAGTCTTCCCATTTTTATCACCCAGCGGTTCTGCTCTATGTTGTTTTACATTACCCAGACTGCCTTTATGTATTAATGAATAGTTATCAGCCAAAACAGCACCCTTTTTGAGATCCTTCTCTTCCTTATCAGCTATATACAACATGATATTTTGAGGGAGAAGTCTCTTAAATTCCTCAGTTACAATGAGATTAATTAATTCCTCATAAGTAACTGCATCTTCCGAGTCAAGCCACTTCTTAAACAACCTTAATTTTGCTGCAGCAAATTCAGTCCAAGTCTTAATATGGGGCTTAACATAATTACGAAACTTTTGACGATAACCTTCACTAGTTACAGCATATGCATCTAAAACAGCTTTTTGATTACCATATAGCTCAATTCCCCTACCAGACTACCACAACAGTGGCAGCCTTTCCGACCAACTTAGGCTTAATGAGCCACACCCATTGTTCAAGAGGCCATTTCATGTAAGAAGCCAAGTCTTCGAAATTCTTAAAAAACACGTCAACTTCAGTCTCATCGAACTTAGGAACTAACTTGATGCATCTAGTCAAATCAAATTTCATTGGTTTGTCTAGCTTCTAGTTCTAATTCTTGCTTTTTATTTTCCATAGCTAACCTGATTTTACTCTCTTCCATTTGCTGAGCTAACTGAGCTTCATAGTCTAATTTAGCTTGAATAAACTCCAATTCCTTTGCTGTCTTTCTAATAAAACCTCAGTTTCCTTTGCTGTCTTTCTTAATAAAGCCTGATTTTCTATTTCCAACTGTCTCTTTTTCTTCTCTAGTTCAACATTTATGGTTTCTCTTTTCATTTGCTCTAACTGAATAGCCAGCTTCATATACTCTACATCCGATGATTTATCACCCACGTCTACGATATATTTGCTGCCCTCAGAACTATCCACTAGGTCTTCACTTATACAATGCTGTACTATGTAATTACGTACTACATCCTCTTTGCATTAGGAGGAAGAGCTACCCCAAATTTAGCTGCTAACACAAAAGTTCATTCTTATTAGCGACAACAATGGAAGTCAGGTGTGACGCTGGTCACTATGAAAATCATCAACACTAAAGAGCGGCATTTTGAGTTAAGAGACGTCTACCTGTTAGTAACACCTTGTAAACAATTGCTACTTCTGAAAGTAGGATATATAGTTTACACCATATACTGTGTTAAACACTTTAAGTCATAATAAATGTGCACAATGGAAACTGGGAAGCGAATTCTGAAGTTAACACCTCGGAAAGAATGCTTCGGACAAGGATAATTAGTTATAACGAGCATTTACACGAACTACCCATGTCGACGGCCGCTAAGCAAAATATGTTACCTTAAGATTTTCCGCTGAATGCTCCAAATACAACGAAAGTGGTTAATCAGTGCTCAAGACCCGATTATAAACTATATTGGCTTAGTTACAACCGTAATTAAAGTTTAAAGACACTAAAGGTCGATGGTGGCTCGCGGACAGAACAATCGAGATACCTCGTTAGCACTAAAAATAAAGCTTACTCTAAAAGGATTACGGTATCACTGTTGAAACATCACTGAATTACTTGCGCACTGTAACATTAATACTCAACACATGATAATCATATCCCACGATCAGAATACAAAATGTTACGTTGAAATGGATTTGGGCAGAATTTAATTTTAAATTTAGAGATCCCTGTCAGGCCCCCATTTGTCAAGGTTCAAGTTAAATCCACAAAATTAACAATAGGTTATATGGAAAAAACAATAAAACAATTACATTTAATTAACAAAACTTAACATATCAAAACATTACCAATTAATTAACATAACCAACATAATAAACTAAATATTCTGCCCAATACCAAATCCAAAATATCACATGGTATAATAACCGTACTCACAATGATCAGAGAAGTTCTTAACAAGCGCTACGAGGCAGGAGCTGGACGAGTCACCCAGGTGGCAAATAAGCCAGAGCGAAGGAAAACGTGTGGGGGGGATGGGGAGAGAGGGGGAGTAAGGAGAACGAGACAGGAGGGGGAATCAGAAGGTAGGTTTTACAAGGATACTGGAGAGCTACATTTTAACTTAATTTCAAGATTTCGTACTTATTACGAAAGAAGGTTACCATTAGTTACTTATTTATGTATATACAATATGTACACGGATCCGTTTAATTAATGAAGAAGGCCGGTACTTGACAATATATATATATATATATATATATATATATATATATATATATATATATATATATATATATATATATATATATATATATATATATATATATATATATATATATATATATATATATATATGTATATATGTTATATATATATATTATTATATATATATATATATATATATATATATATATATCATATATATATATATATATATAATAATATATATAATACAATATATAATATATATTTTATATAAGCGTGTGTGTGTA
>NC_087220.1:15230205-15233809 GCF_015104395.2 Macrobrachium nipponense | reverse complement strand
TAGTTGATACTGAATATAATAGAAGTTGACAGACCTATACAAGAACAGAAAGCGGAGTCAGGGTTACAGTGTGGATATCTGGGCGGCATTCTCTTTGAGCAAAAGTCAAGGAAAGATGATCAAGGGACAACCCAGGATGAAGATTTAAAATGGATTCCAGCGCATCTCTTTTGTGGTGATCTTTGACCCTACAGATTATCGAGGAATTATCCCAGTTAATGTCACGGCATTTCTTAAGCCAATGATCCACAATGCCTTTATTCGTTAAGCCTCTTGATATGGCATGTTGTGCTGAGAGCATCTCACCTTTAAATCTTTCGATATTTGCCCTATAGAAATTTTATTACATTCTTCAGAAAGAATACTGTATATAATATTTTTTGAATTTGACGGGCTATTCTTAATCAGTTTATTTCTCTAAATATCATTATATTTAAATTAATAACAATAGTTTTTAAAATGAAAAGTTTTTATTATAGTTATGTCTTTTCTTATGCTTGATTAAAAATAATCTAAAATAGATGCAAAAGAGTATTTTTGCCTTATACAACAAAACTCATCCCTGTCAAATCTTTCCAATGACTTAACTACAGAAATCAGAAAATAAAACCCTTGATTTTTGCCTTTCTATGTCATCAGTGGTGGATTAAATATCGTTCAGCAATGAAAAGAACTGACGCCTTTTTGATGGTCCATCAACTGAATTTAAAATTGTTCAGTTCTTTGTGTGATTAAAAGATTATTTAAAGAGCCTCTTCGTTTTTCGATAAGTAAAACTTGAAAATTTTACTTTCATCATTTTTTCTAAGTGGGAGGAAGCCTGAAGTTTTTATTTGAATGAGGAAATCGTATTCTTTATTTGAAGTGATTTTTCTTTTAATCCTCAGCAGGATTTTTATGTAATTTACCATCACTCTTGCTAGCTCATATAATCTAATGGCTTTATACATAAGAAGAAAGTATGTAATTCTATCAACGATTCTTTTCATTTAGATAAAGAACGATTTTATGTTGGAGACATAAATTCACTCATGTTCCTGATTTAGGTACTTTGAATAGAATTAAGATGTTTTATCTATCAAATGAGGGCACGTGCATATCTTCTATGTTATTATTCAACAGCCTAGAATAACTGAAAATCTCTTGTGAGTCTGTTCATAACCCGGACGCTGAGATCGGTAGTCGAGCAACTAACTCGTCCAACGAGGATGTAGAAAAAAGTGCAATGTATACACACACACACACACACACACACACACACACACACACACACATATATATATATATATATATATATATATATACTATATATTATATATATATATATATTAGATATAACCATATATATATATATTAGTATATATCATATATTAGATAATAATATATATAATTATATATATATATGTATATATATATAATATAATATATATATCTATATATATATATATAATATAATTATATAGATATATATATTATATATATATATATTAAATATGTGTGTGTGTGTGCGTGCACACGTGATCTCCGGGATTTCTAGACCAGGTAGTTATCAAGCCTTGAACTTCAACAGCTTCCATTTACTGTCCAACACAAACAAACTTTGAACATCGAAACTTCATCGTAACTTCCGTCATTCATGATGTAGTTTTGATGAGGTGTATTAGTAGTCGCTGTGTTGGAAACTTGATAGGGGAACAGAAGAGAAATATTAATAGGCTTTCATTACTCAGTACACCAGCTTAAACAAGGAAGGTGTGTCAATGAACTGCGTTTCAATGAACAATTTCTTAGGGTTCCTGAGATAAAAGAAAAAGTATGTGATGTAATTTAATTGATAGAGTTTGCAATGTGTGTCATGAAGATCATGTCTGAAAATACAGACATAACATTGATTTTGTAAAAAAAAAAAAAAAATCTAAGAAGAAGTGTGGTGCACCATAGAAACGCAAGTAGATGTAGGTGTAAAGTTGTAGGACTTGGTCAGAAACAATGGATTGGACAATAATAGTTTGGTGAAAAGAAAGTATAATTTAGAGCTGTCAGTGGGAGAGGAGGAAAGGAAGACCGAAGCGATCGTTAGATAGCGTGAAACAAGTACTGGAGACGGTGGGATAAAATATCCTACATTCATTCAAGTACAAGAACTTTTCTTGTTCTGTGCCTCCTAACTTTCCCCCTGCTCTTGGAGACTTCTCTTTCCTGATTTCCATGACCTTCCTTCCTCTATCTCTTTCATAATGGATAAGTCCGTTCTATTTCTTTCCTTTTCGTTTTCTCGATTTTTCTTGGGGCATTTGCAGAAAAAGAGAAACAGATTACCACTCCATCAGCCTTTGCACTTGAGGAGATTTTGAGTGAAGGTCTACACGTTGGTCTTCCGTTCAATCTCCTGAGATGCAAAGTGCTGTTTCTCATCATCAAAGATGGCAACCTCAGATGCTGTGGGAGATTAATATATTCAGTGTCCGGTTTCATTACTTTAGAATAATCATACAGCAAAACAACCACATTTGAGAAAATATAACTTTTCGTTTCCCGTTAACAAAATAATCTGTGTAGTGCCACTTATTTTGGACGTGATTTCAATATTTTGGTTATAACTTAATGGCTTGTTACAAATGCCATTTTCAAGAATGAGTCGATGTTGATTTTGATCTCTGATAAGCCGGTATTTTAGAGAACAGCGTGGAGGCAAAGTTTCTTCTCAAAGTGTAGCATTGCAATACTGCAATAATCAGCGGAGAGGAATTCCGCTTTAAATTAGTTGCTCGATGTTATTATTTCCTTGAGAGAGACTAATTTAAAGAAAAATAAATAAAATAAAATTTCTTTTGCATTAGAAAAATATAATTTTTGTCTAGTTTATATATATATATATATATATATATATATTATATATATATATATATATATATATATATATATATATATATATATATATATATATATATATATATATATATATATATATATTTCTTCTTTTTTTTGAGCAATTCATTCTATTTTTCACCAATTCTTTGACATTTATCTTTTCATTTAGGTTCTATTAGATTATGAGTTACGTCAATAATTATTCCAGTGAGACTATAAACTAGTCACGTAAGCGATCTAATTTTGGTAAATAAAAAAAGGATTACGAAATTGATCTGGTGTGCAGATGTAAGACTTCATTTATATATTATTTATCTACTTATTTATTTATTTATTCATTGATTCATTCATTATTATTATTTTATTGCGAGTAAGATAACAAATCAGTTAAATGGGGACAATGACTGATATATTTATATATTTTCGTAAGATTTACCGTGAGTTTGGCTTTAACTGCTAAACCTCATTCATTCCTTTGAGTAATACGTAATTCGTGCGTCAATTTTTAGTGTAGAACTGAAGATTATTCTCAAGTAGGTTTATATTTTTATTTACTTTTTTTTCTCCTTCGTAGGTGTCTGGTGTTTTTCTTTGTGTTATTAGCTGAATTTACTCAGAAGGGCGTCGTATATTTCCTTGACAATCAGTGTAGAAATTATATGATGTGAAGTTTTGTTTTATAAAATTGGCCAATGGGAACTTTGCATATTGTAACAACCACCTCTGGCCGGTA
>NC_087220.1:15200205-15225205 GCF_015104395.2 Macrobrachium nipponense | reverse complement strand
CAATTTTCTAGCTATGAAGTCTACTATGTTTACAGAATATACTGTTCGTGCGCTGGTAGATATTCGGTAGTATCTGTATTAATAACCAGACTCGAGTTTATTCCAAACCTTAAAATCGAGAATATGAAAAAAAAAAAAATCAAAATAATCTGTTTCTCGTTTCTATAATTCAGTCATCAGAAAAATGCGACTCTTATCCAGCTTATAACTCCCAGCTACCATCAAGTGATTAATGTTGGAAAATTCCCAGAGTTCACGAGATTAAAAAGTCTAAAATGAGGCGAAAGTTAATAAAATCTCTTTTGATCCCAGATAAAAAAAGGGGAAAATTCAATTTAACTGACGTAATATTTGAAATGGTAAAGTCAATGGAATAAGATTTCCTTCTGCTTTTTCAACGTTGTGTTCGTTCATCACAGACGGAAGCGAATGACTTTAAACGTCCGGGATTAACGCCTATAATTCACTGGACGTTAATCAAGTCGACTGACGGATTTAGCAGAGATGATGTTGCTGAACCTTGTGAGGAAATAATACTTTCTCTCTCATCTCTTTCTTTCTGTCTCTATCCGTTGACTTATGGCATCTATCTATCTATCTATCTATCTATCTATCTATCTATCTATCTATCTTAATGACTTAGACTATCTGCCTGTTTAATGTAATAGCGTTGGGCATCAAGAAGGAAAAAAAAAATTGTGTATTTAGATTCAGTAAGGACGGAAGTATCTATATAAGACTTAGTTGAGACAAACAACCCATTTCGTTTGTAACAACGTCCAGGTATCTAGGTGTATAACCCATTTTGATGATTTTCAAATATTATGATATAATCAGTATTATTTTTCATAACTGTATTTAGGACTACTGATGCGTTATTTTTTTCTAGCAACTATCGTATAATTATAAATATTTCTTTTTATATCTACTTGAATGCGTCTCAGTTTTGAGTTTGTGTGTGGATTTGTGATTGTTTCAGCGTTTTACTTTTCGCATAATTTTTCTATCTTAGTACTGCTAAGAATATGAAATTAGGTTTACAAAACAAGTTTTTTTAATCAATATAAAAATAGCAATATGTGTATATACAATATTTCATACAATCAGTCAGTAGTGCTAACATTTGGCAAATTTTATGATCATATGTGTACACAAAAGAACTATAATGACATTTAAGTACTAAAATTATGTACAAAATCATCACAATAATGTTACCACAAGGTACTCAAAAAGTAGCAATACATTATGCTAAAAACACAAAAGTCGTTGACGTCCTAACTGTTGTAAGAAGTCAGAGAGCGAAATAGGACAGGAGCTCTCTGTATCGCTACTATTCCAAAAAACATTATTTAATTGAATGATTCACTTTCTGTCGGTGCTATGATGATGATAAAATAACGAACGAAATGGCTTCCCAACACAATCGCTTTGGGGAGTCCGAAAAATAAAACTGTCTGGACAAAATAACCATGGAAGAGGAAAACCGATTCAAGGGCAAATAATGTTCGGACGCATTTTTTATATATTGCAGAAAAAGTGTGGGAACAATTCCAGAGTTGAAAGAGCGCTATTATTTTGGTGAATGACTGACCTCCTCTTTAGGTGCCATGTAGAATAGTATCCCCGCGGCTTTCAATTCTTTCTATTATTTTTCACTGTAATGGAATCCCGACGTTGCTTCTGTTTCAAAAATAATTTTAGGAAAGCGCAGGTGACCGTGCAGTCTATAACTCTTAGTAATATAACTCACGCTGAATAGATCTGTCGTTATTGTCGGGGTTAAACTCATACGTGTGCTTTCCTTTGACCACTTCTTGTTTTCCTCTGACTTTTGCTCTTTTAAAATTGAAACTCTAAAACCCGAACTCGGAAATGGGACTCCAGCATCCTGAATAGCTTACCCTTAATCCGATCACTAAGCTTTGAAAGACCTTTTGGATCGACAGACAAACAACTAAGAAATGTGCAGAATCAGATTAACGCAGTCATTCCGAAACTCTCCACGTGCATTAAAAACAGTGATGAAAGGCCATTGCTCTTGAGATATACATTCTAAGATTTTTTGTAATTTTTCTAGGCTTTTACATGTCGGTCTGAAACGCACCTTTATTTTCAACACAATGGTCCTGCCTTTTGCAACAAAGCTCCTTTTCCATACGTGCACCTCATCAATCGGATTATCAAGTTAAAAAAGGTGTTTGTTTGAGGATTCCAATATATATATATATATATATATATATATATATATATATATATAATTATATATATATATATATATAGATATATATATATATATATATATATTCATCTTCAGCTGTTACCACCCATCATCACCATGTTCACTATTGAGTTAATGTATAGTGGTCATCGAACTGTGTGTGTGTGTGTGAGAGAGAGAGAGAGAGAGAGAGAGAAGAATGACTGACTTACCTTTCTATTTTTTCTATGGTATCTGTGTCCATGAATCTTCAACCATTTCCCCGTAATGGTTGAAGATTCATGGACAAAATGATTCTGTAACGAACATGGAAACATAGTTGTTAACATTCTTATTTTTTTGTTTATGATTTTTGCGGTTCTTCCTTTTTTTGTAATATGTCTTATCTTTTTGTTTTATCTATGCATGTCATGAATTGCTTTCATTTAATTTTCTTATTTAATAATTACTTATGGAGTCCGTATTTGGTAGTGTAATACCAGCATTGTTGTTATAAGATCATTGCCATTAAAACTTGAAGCTAAATTAAAGCAATAAAGGGCTTTCAGTCGAAGCCATACAATATGCAACGAGGGTCCTTCCTCGGCAACACCGTTGCATTGTCATTTCTCGGCCGCACTCGGATCATATGCGATCTGTCTAATTTGGGAAATGGTCTCTGTTGGACAGCCCGGCTGGCAACAGGAGGTATGGGAAACAGTTATATATACAGTATTCAACTTTTAGCTTGTTTAACGTTCATCTGCGAATCCACGAATTCACAAAAACATTCATATTCAGACTGTAAAAATAGGTTACTCCTTATCTAGACTTATCTAAATGGTTTCATGATTTATTAGTAATTGTGACACTATATCTGCAAGATATGACGAAAATTCTTCCAAAAAAAAAATATAAGGGTTCTTTATTCATCAAGTCTCTCGCAGGTTACAAACTCTTGTTCTTTAGATAATGTTTTGATAAAAGTACTTCATTTAATACTTTTGGTTTGCGCCTTCACCTATAAAATTAATTTTAATAGATCCTTTTGTTTTCAGACAAAGGAAAAGAAGAAACCAAAACTGTTGCGATGAGAATAATAAAGTGTAGATCACTCGTCATTATTAGTAATAAATGTCACGAAAATGGATCGCTCATGCCAATGTTTTCCGCGCTTATAGTTTGAACAACTGTGCCTTTGTATTTGCCCTCTGAAATTTTAAAATCTAAAAGTTGTTTTCTACAAGTGCACCTTTGTTTCACAATTGGATATACAGTAGTGGCGTGTGAATGAATAGTGTTTCTGTGGCATTGGGGACATCATTTCGTATGATCATGCTAGATCGTATAATAAAGAGCAGTGAAAGCAAATAGAAAGTTATTCAAATTTTATATTTCACGGCAAGACAACGCTTTCACCAGTCATTTCCCTACAAGGATTTATTAGATTATTAAAGGCATAATTTCTCAACAAAATCATTAGCTTTGTATAATATAAATAATGTAAGAAAAAAGTGAGCTTGTCCAATGCGTGTTACATTGAAAAATGTGAAATTGTACTCTGATGTGTAATGTATGTGATAGATTAACTTCTGTGTACCCTGTTCTGTGTTCTAATTGCCACTTTATAAATTTACTCCCTTTAGCTGTCCTATTTTCCCTCGTGCTCTTCATACCACTCCCTTCTCACAACACTTGTCTTCGTCTTCTCCCTACGGGGAACACTGAAAGTACTTATCTAGGATTAGGATTGAATTCTTGCTGCGATCCGGAGAGTGAGTGGATGTGATCCGCGGGAATTGGTGTTCTCGGGAAGATTATTCAACTCGAACACTAAGTATCGTCTCTGTTGTCCTTTCTATTTTGACACAGATATTTGATATTATAGACGGATGAACTATAGTAAAACCAGTCTGCATCCATAACGGCCAGACGTTCTCTGACCTGACATAGCGATCAGTTCATTTCCTCTAGGTCCACCATTTATACTGGGGAGAAAGATGACAATTGTAGTACAATGATAGGACAAGAAACTATTGTTGTATTACCTGCAAAGTTATATTATTGAAATGATCCACATGAATTTTCTTTACAAAAACGCATACATACTTTTTTATACGGAATCCATCTCCAGTTCGTAATTAACGATTAGGGCTTAAATACTGCATTGTTAAGGCTCGGTGGCAGTTAACCTTAATTTAGGCAGCCAATCAAACCGAGGGCCTAAGAAAGGTATCAAACTGCATCTCGTCATCTGTTGTTCCTACATTTCCCCGTTGTATACAGCTGTCTTCCAAGAAACCCTTTTGCACTTGGGCACATAGCATCTGCCTGGCCGTCGTCTGTTTGTCCATGACCACTGAAGGATATTGTACTTGAGAGGAATATTACGATTTACCGCTTGGTTCTCTCATTGTCAGGAGATCTTTGATGGACGTCTTCCTGTTGTTGCTGGAAAAGCTTTTTGCTTAGATATTCACCTCTTCCAATCTCGGTAAACCAATTCGATGAAATAAACTACTTTAAAGGAAACGAGAAGAAATGACTATCATGCACATACGAACCTTGCACCAAAATTTAATCTCATGTTGGGCATGCCATGCTGAATTCTTTATGGTTTGTTGCTTTTTCTTTATGTTTTGCTATCTCTGCCAAATGAATAGATTAATCTTCTTTTATAGATGAATAATGTTTACTATTTCACTGACTCTGTCAAATGAGTTTTGATATTCCACTTTCTTATGATGGTGATTAGACTGAGATATAATATTTACAAAATTTAACTTACTTTTAAGACCTTATACTCTGGATGGCAATATTTGTGATATGTTCACTTATTATTCAGCAAAGTGGGTGTCAGAAAGGATAGGAAAATGTGTAATCTTTAAAAGGAAAAAAAGTTCTTTTTACGTTTCCAGTAAAAGAAAATAAGAAAATATCACCATTTGAAATAACCAGAAAAAGCCATGTTTTTGTAAAGACTCTTTGTTTTACAGTTTTCTGTCTAATATATTGGACATTACAATAAAGTGATCGTTTGTGGAAATTTATTCAAAAGGCATTAATGGATATAGTCTATCAAATAGCAAAGAGAGTTGTAGTGGGATACAACTTCCAGAAAATAAATATCATCGTAGCTAAATTAATGGTTAAACACATCCAGAGATTGTTTGGTATAGTCGTTCCTTTCATCGCCTCTTGTGGTGTTCCCCTTCCTCTCGTCCTACATTCGCCAGTTGCATTTACATATATTCTTGTCTGGCAAGGCATCATTTAAACCAATGTTCACCGCGCCATTTTCATTAATTTACTGTAATGACCATAATGAATTATGTCTTCTAATTTTCACATTTTACACCTTTCTCTTATAAATAACTTAAAATTTTCTCATATTTCTCTGATGTTTCTTTTTAAACACATTACCAAATGATCACCCGCAAATTCAGGAACTCCTCAACCTTATTCTCATTTCTGTCTAATGCCACACAACCATAGAGATATAATGGGTCCTAGTGTACAGCCAACTTTCATAGAAAACCTGTCACTCTCCTGTCTACATGCTTCACGTGAACTATACTTTAATCTTAAACACACAAAAAGATGTTTTCAATAGTACTAGGCAACTGACTTCCCTCTACACTGCATCTTTATTAATATTATATCATCGTCTTTCTTGAGGTCCCTATATACCAAATGCAGATTTATCTCTCTCTTCTCAAGCTCATGGAATTCTTTTGATAAACGCTTTTTAACACTTCCTCTTCTTAGTTTAAACTGTTCTTCTATTGCCAGTCCTATCAACTGTCGTAAGTTTGCATTCAGACCAACACCATATACTTTAATAAGTCTTTCATTCATATCCACGTCGATCACTTTTTCTCTTATTACGCGTTCAATGACTAGCTCACGCACTCTTTCTGAACAATTCCTTTTACAGAGACCCATTACAGACACTGCTTGTCCACACAAGTTTCAACATTCTAGCAAATTTTTCATATTAAGTTATAAGTTATTTTTTACTTTTTTCTCACCAGTCTTGAATACATGAAAGCATAATTTAGAACTATTCCTTTATCACATTCCCCTCCAACCGCTTCTTTTTTGCTATATCCGTCAACTAATATATGTCATCTGACAAATTATTTTCGTACCCAGTTTCTCTTTACAAAGTTTGTTTATGTATATTCTTTATCTGAATCTTGCATTCTCGATAAAAGTAATTTGAGAATACTTTTACATTAGACTTGATCCTTTCTCAAGCTTTCTAGGCATTTCAGACTCACCAAACTATGACAAGATTTTTCTCAACAGCTATATTGGGGGCTTAACCACTGTTTACTATTTTGTTTTCTGACCCATAGAGAAAACGCCTTCAGATTATCCTAAAGCCTTTTCATTTTTAATGCTTATTCTTCCCATTTCCTTATAATATATATTTATCTCTTATAACCTTATCCTTTTATTCTTAATACCACCTGCATGATCTTTGGGCCAAAACATTTGTATACTGTATCTTACCAATATCTTTCAACCCACACTGCATGTGGTCAGTCTTATCTGTCATCACGTACGTCCGACCATCTCAGTTTTCTGATGAAAATAACAGATTATGCTTTTGTTTATCCTAGACTAATTTCCAGGCCAGAATTCTTTTTCTAATATTTTATATACTTAAATAGCGTCATTTCTTATACAGAATCAAATAAATTCTCGTATATCAAGTATTTGTTGCATTCCTGGCATTTCCTTAGCCGCCCCTCCCCCATCTCCTCTCTCTCTCTCTCTCTCTCTCTCTCTCTCTCTTCTCTCTCTCTCTATAGATTATATATATATATATATATATATATATAATATATATATATATATATATATATATATTATATATATATATCACATGTTAATGCACAAGATTCACGTTACTCATTAAACAGCTGTTTCAGAGCAACTGGTTTCTCTATCACAGTCTCTGTGCCATTTCGACTGCTGCTTAACGTTTCACCATGAATAAACGAGACAGGGGAACACAGTTAATTCACGACGAAAAATAGGGGAGACTGGAGAACGAAAAGGAACTGACACTAAACGCCTTTGAGAGAGAAAGATTTTAGGGATCAAGAAAACACCTCCCATCTTCTGTCACTCCCTAAAAAAAGTCACAATATGGTGGTAGAAGAAATATTTTTTTTTTTTTTCCCGGGGTTATTACGTACATGGTGTCTCTCCGGTCTTTAACTTTTCATCGTAGAATTCCTCAAAAGAGAGAGAGAGAGAGAGAGAGAGAGAGAGAGAGAGAGATTATAAAGGGGACACGCATTTTGAGATTTGTATAATAGTATCCAAATGGTCAATGCTCCTTTGTTTGACGTAAATAGCGGATTAACATCTATAAATCAGTCGACCGTGGCGAATCAAATCTCGAGTGAAGGAGGCATGGCGCTGAACCAGAATGCTGATGTCTTCTGGAGTCATCCGTTTAAAACGGAAAATGCTGCCTAGATACAACAAACAGCATAACCTATATGATCGCTATGTATTTAAAAAGAACGTTGATTATCAAAGTATAAAATTGATTTCTACTGTAATTCCTAATTATGAAGCTGTAGGAGGAAACTACTACTGTTAATTGTACTGCTCTAAAATTACTCTCTAAATGAACATTAACGACTGAAATAATTCTTCTGTAGATTTACTCAACAATAAGCCTGAATTCAAGATAGTCTCCCCTGGAGGATTCAATTTATTCCAGGATTCGGTCTTTGTTTTCTTGTAAAAAATGTACACGATGATGGACAGCTTAAGTTTTCCTTTCAAGTTGTGAAAAGAAATATGCTAATGTTTTTGGCCGAAATGAACAAAGACGTAAAATGTACTATTTTTTGAAGAAAAAGTCTATTATGGTAATGGGAAACGTGAGAACCTTTTCTTTCTTTATGGGGAGAGATATTACCTACTTTAAACTCTCAGAAAGAAAAATAATAAATTAAGCCTAAAGTTTTTCACTTCTACATAACCTTAAGGCTTTGTATAAACAATTTCAAGAAAATTTCCAGGAATTGCTTGATACCCAATTCAGAACATAGTGAACAGAAGAGGAAGAGTAACATTTCACGAAATTCTTTTTACACCGAAAGAAAATAAATAACTTGTTTGTTCTTTATATATTTATTACCTTCTAGCAAGGTTATGTTTTTGATTAGAATTTTCTGTTCATTTCTGTTTGTTCTCTGTTCTTTAACAGAACTCTGACGAAAATATCAGGAAAGGTGGCTGTCTTGATCACCAAGAGTTCGATTAAAATCCTGGAGGAATAAATCGTTCGATCTTTAGCGAAGGTCACTGGTCAAAATGAAGTACCCAAGAGATCTAGCAATAGTCCATCAGTATAAGCAGAAATGTGCTGAGGAATATTATTATAAAAATGAGACCATCAATACGAGTCTTAACTAGAACATGTCCAGATGATGCACCCGACATCATACCCGTAAATACGTTTAAATGAGGCCTTCTCTTACACTAGTATATACATATGTGGTAGTATTATTTTTTTTTTTTTTACAAAAACGATAGTTTTCTTTTTACACTGAGAGAGTCTGCCTAAGAAGACAGCACGTTTAGGGTTGCTTCTATTACCAAGGGAATTGAGTTTAAATTTTTTTTTATAAGAAATATTTTATTCCATGTTTGCTGACTGAAAATTTTCATTGCACTTACTTGAAGGTTGCTCTTCCTATCGTGTGCTATTGCATATCATATGAGATAGCATCATTGCCCCTATTTGGTTGTTGAAGTGCAGTAAATATATTGCCGTTTATGACTTTGCACACGGGTTTTATATATAATATATATATATATATATAGATATATATATATATATATATATATATATGATATATATATATATATATATATATATATATATTATATATATCTATATAATATATATGTAGTGTGTGTGTGTGTGTGTGTTTTGTGTCTATATAATATATATATATCATATATATATATATATCTATATATATATTATATAATATATATATATATATATTATAGATATCATATACGATGTGCATCACTGAAAAGGAACTTCTGGATATTGTATAATGGGATGCACAAGTTTCCTCTTACGAGCGTAGCGTGCAGTTTATGCCTCTAAATTTTTCATTATGGATGAGATATAGTCTTGGTCTCCAGCTCGTTCTAATTAGAATAAGAAAGTAATTTGTCTGTCAAAGAAAAAAAAAACAGTCCGTTTCAGAAATATTATTTGAATACTCATCATGAATCTCTTCTCTCTCTCTCTCTCTCTCTCTATCTCTCTCTCTCTCTCTCTCTCTCTCTATTCTTTTTTTTTTTTTTTTTTTTTTTCATAGTTATTTGCTTATCTGCGAATAAAAGATTTATGATGTCCGTGTTTTTATCTAACTGAGTTTCAGACTCTAGATCCTAACTATACCTATCCGACAAAACACCTATGACAGCAGAACTTACTTCTCTTAAGAAGAAAACATTTGAAAAGGCAATGGTCATCACATCGTCTAATTAGCTACCTAAGGACCATGCTAATCAATAGGAAAGATGTAAAAGATGAAATAAACTCACGGATTAGAGGGATGATGCCAATGATTCTCCGGATAAAAAAAGTGCTAAATTATCTAAGTAAAAATTTTCGCAGCTTCCAGGATTAGTTTTCTAAATACGCAAAGTAGAAATTAAATGGCGTATGTTTCCCACGCTCACTTATATAAACCTGCAGGTACATGTATATGAATCTAGTATTGCTTGTCGCTATGGAATTATGTTGTATATTCATTTATTTTCATTTAGAAATTAGAAAGACTGGCTGTTGCACGCCACCATGTTTAACTTTTGTAATTTTTTTATTTATGTTATTTTTTTTGGATTTTCTGTTACGTATTTTTTTAAGTTGTCCTTTTGGTTGTTCGTTGTTATTTTGAATTTGTATTCGTTGTGCAACTTCGATTTTTGAATCTTAAATGTATAGCCTTCTTGAAATTTATATTTTATTTATTTTGTACAGCCTTCGAAAATGAAAGTGTTGCATGTGCATGCATATATATATATATATATATATATATATATATATATATATATATATATTATATATATATATTATATATTTATATATATTATAGTATATATATATATATATATATATATATATATATATATATATATATATATATATATATATCATATATATATATATATATATAGTCGTTCAGTGGAAGAAATTATATACGAATCTTTGAGAGTGTCCATGATACTAGTTGTAAAAGGAGGAAGTTTATTATGAAAACGTTTTCGCACATGAAACATCTGTGCATCATCAGTCTGCAAAGAGCAATAAAAGACAAATAAATAAACATATAAAGCCATAAAACACAAACAGAACTCACATGGAATTAAAATAGTCTTAAAATTAAAAAAAAAAAAAAAGTACAAAGTAAAATCAGTAAAAAGAGAGAGAACACCCAAAACACTAACCGTCCATGAGGAGAGAAGATGGAATGACCTGTCGTCAAAAGCAGGTGACGACGTTAACTATGCCAAATATAGAGTGGTTGAAGAAGTATTACCATTTAACGAAGGAACAAGTTTCTTAATGTATAATGACTCGAGGGTAGTTAAGTGATCAGGATGTTTGACATGATCTATTATTGTGAACTGTTCTTTCTGAAGCTCAATTTTGCAATTAAAAGCATGGTTCCTGATATTAGAAAATTCAGTTTGTTTTTTTTTTATTCTTTGTCCTTTAGGCCCTATCTTTGCTAACTTTTTATGTCAGACTGGAGTCGATTTTTTAAATGGTTGGTAGTTCTAATTTAGACCATCTTTTTATCGTAGATACGTTGATGATACCTTCGCGTTATTCCAACATCCTTGGCAATGTTCCTCATTTTTAGAATTTATTAATAACGCTCACCCGAATATCAAGTTTACAGTAGAGGTTGAAAAAGAAGATACTCTACCTTATTAGATTTGAGAATCACTAGAAGTAACTCAGAATTTGCCACGTCAGTCTACAGAAAACGGACCTATACAGGACTCTTTAATAATTTTTATAGTTCCTGTCAACATTCTTTTAAATTAAACTCCATCCACACATTGGTGAATAAGGCACTAAAGTATTCATCTTCTTGGAAATTTTTTTATGACGAGATTTCATTTTTGCTGAGTTTTTTTAAGTCCAATTCTTTTCCACAAGACGTAGTTTTGAAAATTGTCAACCAGATACTTTCGAAGTTTTTCAGCTTTATCTCCTAATTTTGATGTTCCAAAAAGGTTATTTTATGCTACTATTCCTCATATTTCTGATCTGAAATTCATATCCAGTTTAAAACAAATCATTGCACAAGAAATTCCGTGTCTCAAGGTCAAATTAATATCAAACAATCCTTGTACCATAGGTTCCTTTTTTAATTTCAAAGATCGCCTTCAGCTCTTCATGAGATCCAACGTCATATATAAATTTACATGCCCTGGATGTCCAGGTTCTTACGTTGGATCAACTCGAAGGTTGCTGAGGGTTCGATATTGCAGTCATTTAGGTTTTAGTTTCCGAACAGGACAAAGAATAAAACAAACTGAATTTTCTAATATCAGGAACCATGCTTTTAATTGCAAAATTGAGCTCCAGAAAGAACAGTTCACAATAATAGATCATGTCAAACATCCTGATCACTTAACTACCCTCGAGTCATTATACATTAAGAAACCTGTTCCTTCGTTAAATGGTAATGCTTCTTCAACCACTCTATGCCTGGCATAGTTAACGTCGTCACCTGCTTTTGACGACAGGTCATTCCATCTTCTCTCCTCATGGACGGTTATTGTTTTGGGTATTCTCTCTCTTTTTACTGTTTTTACTATACTTTGCTTTTTTTTTGGGGAAGGGGGGGGGGGGGGGGGTTAAATAAGACTATTTTTAATTCATGTGAGTTCTGTTTGTGTTTTATGGCTTTATATGTTAGTTTATTTGTCTTATTGCTTTTTGCAGACTGATGAGGCACGATGTTTCATGTGAAACGAACTTTATATAAAAATATATATGATATTATATATATATATATATATTATATATATATAATATATATACATATATTATTATAATATATATATATATATATATATATATTATATATATATATATATATATATATATATATATATATATATATATAGATATATAATATATTATATATATATGTGTGTGTGTAACTAGGAGTAAATGACTCCAGAACAATAGAATAATAGAAGAAAGGACGGTAGTAGTGTCGATAAGAATACAAGGAAAAGGAGGATATCTGCAGAAGCTAGATTGCCTAGAACAGTGGTTCTTAACCTTTCTATGACCACGCCCCCTCTAAGAGTTTTTCATTTCTTTCACGCTCCCCCTTGCGTCTGAATTGTTAGTTTCTCATTGTTGTTAAGAGACTAATGAATATAACTTGATATTTTTTTCCATTTTTCCTTGGTTCCTAGTCACCTGAAAATATCTAATTCTTCGGGCCAGCCCTAGGAAAACTGTTAATTAGCTCAATGGTCTGGTTAATCTTAAGTAACCTAGTACCGAACCTTCCCTGAAAAAATCTGTATGCCATATCATAAAACCTAACCATAGAATCTTCTTGAAAAAAAAATCTCATTATCTTTCCCACACCCAAATTACTCATGAGTTTCTACTTAGAACATAACCTAATCTAACCTAACTTAACCTAACCAAGGGGCATAGAAGAAACCGAGGCTTGTGCAATACTGGTATACATCACGGGAATTTGCGGCCGGGAAACGAAAATGCACAGACATTAACGGTACTTGCAAACCCATCGAAGAAGTTTACTGAAGGGGTGGGAAATCAATGTAACCTACATTTTTGGTTTTCCTCAGATTATGAAATTGTTCAAATCCACTGAACTTAGGAAACCTTCCAATATTTATGCATATGCGCATTTTTATTCCAATGAGAACATTCAAGTCATGAAATCCATGGTTTAATGTGAAGTCTAAGTAATTAAAAAGAATGCCAAGATAGCAAATATAATACTACAGACGAAGAATATATATATATATATATATATATATATATATATAATATATATATATATATATATATATATATATATAATAGTATATATATTAGGGCTTTTGCCTTGTATAATAAGGCGCCCTATGAGGTAATGTTAGACTTGCGATGATCTTACGCTAATTACGTTGGTATTGCACTTCCATATTCAATGGAGTGTCTTGGGGTTTGTAGATCACTTACGAGGTCGGTATTATCTTCTTTGGTTATGACGACGATGTGTTAAACTCATGATGATTCGGTGATGAGGTGAGGTTCTAGTCGAAAACACGAAGAATAAAAATATATATATTCTTCTGAGTTTACATGGTGAAGACCAGGTATGATTGTACAAGTCTTCTAATGACGATAGCTTGATCGCTTCTGCCAATGATGATGGCTAATTCTATTCTCTCTACATGATAAAGCTTAGGTAAAGAGGTACAGGTCTTCTAATGACGATAGCTAACTCTATTCTGTCTATTCTACATCTCGGTTACAAGTCATAAAGGAGCAGACAGTAGCTCGAACATATGAACATACATACAATGAGACACACTACAGATCACGTAGGCCGTTTGAATTATAGGTCGCGGTAGTTGTCTCAAGCAGGGAGCTTGGACTAATGTTTCAAAACAAATGAATGACCACAGATGACGGCATGTCAATTTAGTCTATATACTTTATTGTATACGTCATCTTTAGCGTCTCTAGTCTGATCACATTCCTGCAAGCAATTTGGTTGACCTCTTTAGTTTTAGTCTTTTATATGTATGGAGTAACATTCCATATTTTTATTATGTAATCATTACATAAAAGCTCGGTCAGCTACCAAAACCAACTACTGAATATTACTCAAGGTTGACTTACATTTGACTTATAGGAGTGTGATACAGACACTATGTGAATATATATAGATAAATAGAAAATACTTATAAGTAAAAAAAATTCATGGTGTACACAAATACAGATTCAAGTAATAAAATATTAGACATAATATGCATATGATATTCGTAAATAATAGTGATCACGTGATATATACTGATACAGTTTTTCACTTCATCTCATTAAGATACATATGCTACAGAAAATACTAATGTACTCTGATAATTGCATAGAACAAAGATTAACATGATAAAAAATCATATTTTAATTGATAAAAATTTCATATATGAATTGATAAAATTATTAATGTTTATGCTGATTGATCGTTGATTTTTATGCTAACTGTTATATATCTGATTCATTAATCCATATACTAACTCATATATAACTGCAGTTATTGTTAAGATAAAAGGTAACAGATTGATTATGGGCTACCTGATTGATTTATACATATGTATATGGATTCATATAATTATGATTAATATATGTGCACTTAAATAGATTCCTATTGCGTACACACAAAGATATATTTCGATTCTGTTATTTATGATCATTTATATATAGGATACATGATACTTTATATATATATAGGATACATGACCGAGGTTATACTACTACACATTTAACTAGCGTTCGAACAACTTTTCGTCCATTACACAGTTCCAGACAACCACCTATAGCCAAATGAAATGGCCAATTCCATATGGTTAAAACAAGGGGAAAATTGCCTGGCGGGGCCCAACATTCTATTTCGGCCTCATACTTATTCTCTGCATCCTAAGCCACACGATTACGTTCGCGATGAATAAAATCACCCCCCCAGCACGAGTCCTTCGCCAGCGCCCCCAAAGTAGAGTTGAATATCCTTCGGGTCGTAATTGTCAGAAGTATGTCCCTTTTGTAGTCGATTTCCGACAGCCGCCGGAGAGTTCCGCATTAAAACGAGATTAACGACGGGATACGGTGTCGGTCGAAGAAGTCCATGATGGTGCTTATTCCCTTCACATTGTAGCCGGTTGTTACTCGACTGCCGTCGTCTGCAGCGACGAACGATTTTTTGAAGTTGCGATGTGAACTCTCGTACTGCAGGATACTGTAACCAGGTTCCATTAATCAGCCTGCAAGTGAAATTATAATTGTCACAAGGGCAAAGTAAATTCAGATGACACCCAAATACAGGGGGGGGAGAAAGCCATTTAGAACCAGACTTAACCCACATGAATTCGCTGATATTTGTGGAATTCAAAAGAGTAGCTGTACAAACTTTTCTATCCATGGCATTAACAATGAGTGAACCTATCCAGGTCTATGATGACTTGTAAAAATATCCATAATTATAAAAAATAAACAGATATCAATATGAATCCCAAAGAAAATTTGATATTACTGGTAGTAAGTTACTAGACAAAGAAGTGGAAAACGGAGCTATTTGTAAGATTGCCAGGCAACATAAGAGTCAAAGAGAATATTAATCATGATTCTGTATTTCTCTATGCTAACTGAAATTAAGTTGTGATAAAATCTGATCCAATGTGCCCCTAAAAAACAAAATTTCATATTTCAATTTTTCCTCGTGCGCGCATTACCTCCTGATGGGTTTTTAATTTTTAAAACTTTATTAATAGGCAGGCGATGCAACAAAAGAACCCACTATGTAACTAATTTCTATATAAACTTTGGGTTTTTTCAAGAAAATGTGACATTTTCCCATGAATGTGATTTACTTGAATTGCCATAGTCTAATATTGCAAGTAAATTTTTCATATAAATGTCTTGATACTTCTAAATGTCCGTTTATCAATGTCATAAGCTAAATTATTGACTCTAATTGTCTATGAGGTTAAAAAAAAAATAATTCCTTTTTATGTTATAGAAATTCTATTTACTTATTTTGTTCATTAATTTTAAAATGATAGCAAGTCCTTAACTAAAATTGCATTGCACACACGGATAAGAATAGATTATGGCTATGTGTGTCATCATGACCTATGAACCACATGTGAAGTTCATGAGCTAAGCATTCCTTTCTCCAGTCAACCTGCTTTGCAAGCGGTTTATTGAGGTTAAAAAGAACAACGATGAATCGGCAATGATGTCGTCACTTGGCAGGAGATTGCTCTCAGCCAGCTAAGAGTTAGGTGACTTGCTGTAATTAAATACGACTTTAGTATTTTCAAATGATATTTTTTTTATTAATTCTCCACCCACATGAGAAGAATGTCTGAAAAAAAAAACAGTACCAAAATTGAACAATATATTAGTTTCATGTTGGAAATTTGCATGATCGTAAATAAATGTAATTATGTTAAATTAAATATTCCTTATTCAAACTAATGAAAAAGGTCTCCATACAAATTCTATATATATTATTAGCCCTGTATAAGATTCATATAGGATTATTCCATAGATAAACATTTTCACTTCTAGACTTCCTGACTTTAAAATCTCTTTTATTTTATTTTATTTTCTTTATTTATTTATTTATTTATTTATTTTTTGACTACGAATATAAATCACCGACAGACAATATGTCAGAGGTTTTTGATATGTGTTTGAACTTTTAGCTTATTTGTCATTACTAAAGCGTTAAGTTAGAGTTCAAATCTTTACGCTATATATTTGGATATTTTTAATTAACCTATGGTTACGTTTTGCTTATTGATTTTATCGTGATTCCTTTTTTTAATTATAATTTGTAACCCTTCCGACTTCTTACGGATGTAAATATATTGACTCCACTTGTATCCATAATTTAATTTTATTTTTTTTTTAATTTATTTTATTTAATTTAATAATTTTTTTATATATATTTGATAAATTAATGGTTGGCTTGAATATGTAGAAAAGTGTTCTGGCGGCGTACCGTATAAGGCTACTTGCGGTATCAACTCTATAGATACAAGATATGAATGATAAAGGTATTTAAAACCGCGAGAACTGCTATAATCCAGTTCGGATCCAATATCACGAGTTGTAACTCGTAAGACATTGACACTTTCTTATTTATCTCTTATTCTACCAAACCGATTGACTGGATGATAAAATATATTATTGGTTTTCTTAATGGATAGGAATTCACAAAACGAGTTATGGAGATTATTATTGATTTACACCACCCGAGTCACAGATCATTATGTGTTGAATTCCATGTTTACTGTTCTAGCACTCATAAATATTCCTAACGCATTCAATTGCGGTGTTTGTTTTTAGTGCTATTAATTCTATATAGCGTGTCAAGGAACTATTAACACTAAGAAGTGTTTTTTCCCTCTGTCAGACTCGTAATTCTGTTAATAATTCTACGTATATTCTTTCAAGGATTGACTTGGCACAGGATAGGCCCCTAAACTGACAGGTGTCTTAGTGTATCCCTTGTTTTCATGACACGTGTTACAATTAGTTATGTGCTTTTTATATCTGTAAGCATCGTAGGCCAGTAAAACAGTGATTTGGCTTTCTGTGACATAATAGAGAATCCTGGATGACGGAATGCAACCAGTTTAGGACGATTGGTATGAAGGAGATTATTACTACTACCTGGTCGTTAGTCATCTGCTGTGTTCTTCGGGTTTTCCTCGTCACGGACCTACATATAATATTACATTTGATTACATTATTCTGATACACATACTTTAAATATAATTTTGCTTTAGGGTTTCTGCTCGAAGTGTTTATTGGTTTGCTTAGCCGCTGACCCTGTATCCGTTCAAAGTGTTTATTGTTTTTGCTTAGCTGCTGATCCTTGCTTTGTTCAGTTTGTAACAGTTCTGCGCTCCAACCCAGATATTCAATGCTCGCAATCTCTTGGGTTAAGGAATTTTCTTGTTTAAATACGGTTTTAACAATAGGCACGGATGTTTCTGTATCTTTTAGTCTAATTAATGGTTCTTTGCAGTATGGTGCAGGATTGCGGGATATTGCGTCAGCTATGATAATTGCTTTCCCAGGTAGATATCTTATCTTGGCTCCAAAGACCTGAATGATCATTTGTCACCGAGTTCCTTTTGGACTGTGATTAAAGCCTTTGAAAAAACTCGGTAAAGGACTCATGCTCAGTAAGGACTTTATCAGGATAGCCATAGATTATGAACTTAAAATGTACTAATGAGTTAAAAATATCTAGCCCTTCCTTGCCTATTACTGTATATTTACTTTCAGAGGGCTTTAGTTTACGTGAATAAAAAGCTATAGGGAAGAACTGTTTATCATATTGCTGAAGTAGTACCCCTCCCCTCTTACCCCTTGGTCTGAGGTGTCTGTTGCAATAAAAAAAAAAATCCTTTTTTAAATCAGGGGTTTTTTAAGTTACGTGAGCTGCATTATTCCGCTTTTAAGATATCGAACGCCTGTTGATGCTTTTTAGACCATAATAAATCTACGCTCTTCTTCGTAAGATCTGTTAAAGGAGCTGTCATGATTGAAGAGTTACATATTTACATACGATTGTAATACCCACTACAGCGCGAAAGTGCTATATCCCCTTTTTACGTTAATAGGTACCGGAAGTTATGAATAGCCGACACCTTACCATGGACTACTTTAAGACCTTGACTAGACACATAAAACCTAGATAAACATGTTCGGTTTTTTTAAAACTCACATTTAGATATTTTACTCTGAGATTATTTGTCTTTGTCTCTGTAGCACTAGCTCTACTTTATGTGAATGTACTTCTAAGGTATTAGAAAAGATTACAAGACCAACCATAGGCATATAGGGTATCCCTTAAACGTCTCCAAACACTATTTTGTAATTGGGGCACAACGTAAGCCGGAGGCATACGTAAAAATTGATAATGTCCCCTGAGTGTGCTGAAAACGGTGTATGAGGTACAATCACTTTGGTAATGGTATCTGGTAAAAGCTTTTAAGTAAGTCCAAGCTGGTGAAAAATTTATTCTAACCTAACAGAGATAAGATGTCGTCGGTACATGGCACTGGAAACTATCGGGAGTTGTTTCCTTGTTTAAGCGACAGAAATCTACGCAGATACGCCAAGTCCGATCTTTTATGGCATGACGTTTGAGGGAAAAATTATATGGGCTTATTTGATTTCCGAATGACTCCCATTACTAACATTTTTCAACTTCGTCATTTATCTCTATTTTGAAATTTCATTGAGAGTCTATACGAAGGTACGTATATAGCTTTATGTTTGTCCTTAGACTGTATTTTGTTTTCAATGACATCCATTTTTCTCCCAGAGATCACTCGCTAGTGGAGAAACTTCCTGGTATTCAGATAAAAGATAAAAAAAAATTTCTGCTGAATCACCTCTGCTTGAATGACTTTACTGATATTACTTTAAATAGAGTAGAAGACTGGTTGGGCGGGATTACAAATTAGCAACAATAAAAAATGTGATATTTATAACTTCCGTATCCACGATATGTATACGTTTGTGGATCACTAGATTTAACTTGTTGCTGCGAGTCAACCATGTCTAGGGCTTTGTTCGCGGAAATCGTTATATTTCAGAGTGTCGGGAAGGATTAAAATTTCAGATCCCAGCAAAGTCTTTTTACACGCACTAAGACATTCGAGGGTGCATGCATCTCGAGATTTTGCGTGCAAACTGCGACTGCGGTTGTGGGAGAATTCTGTTGGGTCATTTGAACAATGTTACGATTTATGAGACAAATGTATAGTTCCTCTGTATAAGTTATTATTTGATTAACTGTCTCTTTTTTGTTCAAAACGGATTTTAATATGTTTGAAGGTTTATAGAATTTTCCTTTGATAAACACGCCTTATTTTGCAGGAGGTAAGGTAATATTTTGTATACTCCTAGATGGATATCTTACAATTACGCTAGATATAGATCAATGTTTTTTATAACTATAAAGGTATCTATAAGCGCTCGCTTATCCGGACTTCTCAATAGGGAAGTTCGAACAACAGACGGTGAGTCCGTAAATACAGGATATTACGTGTACTAAAGGAATAAAACAAGATATTCTAATTTGTACGGCGCTTACAGTCCAACTTAATCCACCAGTATTTACAATAACTTAATGTATTAAAAAAAACGAGAACATGCTCTGTTTACTTGATACGGCCGTGATGTTCATAGGAAAATTCCTTTTTAATTCAAAAAGGTACTGGCATGTATGATCCAACATCGCTTTTCCCCACTCTGCTAGAGTCGCTTATTGTGTGGAATTTGCTATGCTTTGAACACTTTGGCAGTTTTGACTGACCCTGACCGCTTGACTGGATGACACAGTACCCAAGTGCTTAAGCACGATTTGTTTGTTTCTGAAAGGGCTACTGTTTACCTATTTCTTTTTGTAATAATTAGGATCCTTCTCTTTATTACCATCGGCAACGTATTGTATGTTTTAGCATTATGTGCTGCTAGTTTACATATATAAAGCAACGAACGTAAGAATGACGAACTATAAAGAATTGAGCGATTACTATTAAAATAAGTTATCTCTACTGCGTTATCGTGTACTTGCTGTTGTTTACTTCATTCTTTGCTAAAATTTGAAATAGTGAGGGATCCTGGTCAGCGCATTTAGCCTAATGAAAGTTTTTTACAGACATGTTATTCCTTGCAATCCAGCCGTATTTTTAAAGTTAAGTTGAGTCATTGAGGTTCGATATTTTATATAACTAAAAAAACTCAAGGCTAAAACTGCGATCGGGACTTTGCAAAGGAGCATTTATTGTCATGACCCGAAATAGTGTTACCTCTAATTTATCTAGATTTGTACGGGTGTTCCACTTGTTTTTGTGTGTTTTCTAATCACTACGGTGCCTAACGACCCTATCCATGCATCTGTATAAATACAGATGTCCACTGCGTAAATGTATATTCACTGTTTAATATGATTTGTTACGTAAGGGATTAATAATCACCCAAAATTATAAAATTAACATAGTATATGATTATGATATTTCAGTAGAACTTCTGGAAACAGACACTCAAAGATAAAAACTTGCAGTAGCAAAATCTCAATGATGTAGATAATTTCTGTAAAAAAGTAAGATTAAGAATGTCTCGTAACTTCAGCCACAGGAATAACGAAATTCGACCTACAAAGGAAACACTCAGTTACTCCAAATGAATAAAAAATTATACTTAGCTTGCCTTTGTGGGAAGTCACGGTGTTCCGATAACGATGTGCCCTTGGCCCTCCTTCTCTATTTAGCGGATGACCTGGTTTTTGGCTTGAGTTTCCCCCGTGCGCGTTGTTTGGATGATTCGAGCCCTTGAAGATTCGATGCTGCAGACGCGTTCGGTTTGTTTCTTGAAGTGCCGGAAACGCTCACTAATGATGTTTTCTTGAATGATTCTAATGAGAGACGAAGCTTGCGTTGCCGTAGGAAAAAGGACACGTCGGGTTTGTTTCTTGAAGTTATTCACTACTGAAAACGCTCACTAAACGATGATACTAAGTTGCTTGAAGAAACTATTGCTTTCATCGTCGTTGAACAGTTCTTGTTGTTTTCTGAAGTCGCTCACTAAACGATGATACTAGGTTGCTTGAAGAATCTGCTGCTTCCATCGTTGTTGACTTCTGATATACATTGTTCATTATTCTGGCTTTTCTTCGTAGGATGTTGTTGAGTTCTTCTGGTACGCTGCCACCACTTTTACGGCTGTTGCCTTGTATAATAAGGCGCCCTATGAGGTAATGTTAGACTTGCGATAATTTTACGCTAAGTCGGTTGGTATTGCACTTCCATATTCAATGGAGTGTCTTGGGGTTTGTAGATCACTTACGAGGTCGGTATTATCTTCTTTGGTTATGACGACGATGTGTTAAACTCATGATGATTCGGTGATGAGGTGAGGTTCTAGTCGAAAACACGAAGTATAGAAATATATATATTCTTCTGAGTTTACATGGTGAAGACCAGGTATGATTGTACAAGTCTTCTAATGACGATAGCTTGATCGCTTCTGCCAATGATGATGGCTAATTCTATTCTCTCTACATGATAAAGCTTAGGTAAAGAGGTACAGGTCTTCTAATGACGATAGCTAACTCTATTCTTTCTGTTCTACATCTCGGTTACAAGTCATAAAGGAGCAGACATTAGCTCGAACATATGAACATACATACAATGAGACACACTACAGATCACGTAGGCCGTTTGAATTATAGGTCGCGGTAGTTGTCTCAAGCAGGGAGCTTGGACTAATGTTTCAAAACAAATGAATGACCACAGATGACGACATGTCAACTTAGCCTATGTACATACTTTATTGTATACATCATTTTTAGCGTCTCTAGTCTGATCACATTCCTGCAAGCAATCTGGTTGACCTCTTTAGTTTTAGTCTTTTATATATATGGACTAACATTCCATATTTTTATTATGTAATCATTACATATATATATATATATATATATATATATATATATATATTATATATATATATATAATATTTATATATATATATATATATAATATATATATATATTTATATATTTATATATATATATATATATATATATATATATATGTAATTTTATATATATATTATATATATATATATATCTATATATATATATATATATATATATATATATATATGTATATATATTTATATATATTATATTTATTATATAAATATATATACATATATAAATATATATATACTATATATATATATATTATATATTATTATATATACTATATATATGTATATGAGAAACTCTTAGAGAGGGCGTGGTCATAAAAAGGTTAAGAACCACTGTTCTAGGCGATTTAGCTTCTGCAGATATCCTCCTTTTCCTTATATTCTTATCGACACTGCTACCGTCCTTTCTTCTATCATTCTATTGTTCCTGAGTCATTTACTCCCAGTTACGTATATATATATATATATATATATATAATATATATATATATATATATATATATATATATATATATATATATATATATATATATAATATATTTGACTTCGCCCATGGACGTAGATGATTGCGAAGGATTTGCGGGATTACTGACAACTTGTCTCGAGATTTGACATTTGCTCTTGAGCGCCAAACTCGATTTGTCTTTCAGTCTTGCTTTCAGTAGGAAGTCCGTCACTGAAGCAAACTGGAGAGAACCTAGGATCCTTTCCTGGTTGCTCTTTGATGTATATATGCATATATGCACATGGAACACTTTCATTTTTCATATCACATACACTATTTTACAAGCGATAAATTACCTTCAAAGCGAAGGAAGACTGAACATGTATTTAAATTCCAGTCTGAAGAACTCTTTATTCCTCGTTCCACCTTACTCGGTTTTCACTAGAGAACATGATTGAGGATGGTTTATGAATATGCAAATTCGGGAGAGTAGTCAAATCGAATTTGATTATGTAAGTCACGGAACGGAAATCTAGATTTAAACGAGAGAGAGAGAGAGAGAGAGAGAGAGAGAGAGAGAGAGAGAGAGAGAGAGAGAGAGAGAGAGAGATAATATGTGATGAGACGACAGGGAATGACTTTAAGTTGGCTGAAAACCGACATTGATATGTTATGTTTTAGTAATCTGACTGCCCAAAAATAGAGTGATACATTTCTTGCAAAATTATTTCAATGGAAAGTTTGACAAGGAAACCGAGACGGAGAGAGAGAAAAGGAGGGGTGCCTAAAGATGCCGTGATTTTTATGAAATAAAAGTGGAATACAGGCAAAATAGAGGGACAGGGTATGACATAGCGAACTGTGTTTCCACAGGTTCCTTCTTGAGATGTATATGAAACTGCTTTGATAGGGTCTAATTGGTAATTAATCAATTATATGTTGTTGATGAGATTCCATAGGACATCGTCCTGTGAGATCATTACAGCCTTCCTCTGTCTCTCTCTGTATCTGTCAGTTATGTTGGCTGTATTTCCTTTCTCTCTCCCTGAAAATAGGCAATTGGGTATACATATCCTCAACCTATCTATCTATCTATCTATTTATATGTATTTGTCCAAGTATTTTTCGCAACACACTTTGAATTGAAGCACTAGGACCTACGAGGTCATTCAGCGCTGAAATGAAAATTGACAGTAAACGCTTTGAAAGATGTAACAGGAGGAAACTCTCACAGCAGGTGCACTATGAATCAATTGTTAGAAGAGGGTGGAGAGTAAGATGGAAGAAAGAGAATATGAAAGGAGGTTCAGTAAAAGGAACGAGAGTGCCGAAGTCGCGCTGCAAGAACGCCTACAGTGCACCGCATGAGGTGCACTGACGCCACTGTTTCTCTGCGGGGAATACACTCTTTGCTCATTCGGAGGGGGTCACACCAAAGTGGTACAGCCTTCCTGTTTGTCAACAATTCTTGAGGGGTGAGATTGCTGGCCCTACACCAGTTTCTTCCTCACAGTAGAGCGTGGACCCATTCACAGAGTAGTGGGCTGAATGCCGTGAGTGGTCACCAACCTAGAAAACGTGAGCCGAAGGTCCACCTAAGAGCCATGGCACTTTCCAAAAGTGAGTGGTAATTTCTGGTCTCATTATGTCTAAAATGTGTTAAGATCAATAGCTGAATGTACCTCAGTTTCTGGTTCATTTAACATTTGATATTTGATGTTTCATTTGATATTTGATGAATGACATATACTGATAATAACTTTTTATGCTCGTATACTTTAGGCTTCGGTATGAAATACAGTTACTGGAGGCCTTTGAGGGAGTGGCTTATATGAAAGATAGATTAAGTGTCACATTTATATAGGGATTATAAATGGCATTTTATGTTAATGAATATTTGTTGTCACAGCAAGATCTAATTTATAGCCTGCAGGAGTTGTCTCATTATTTTCATCGTATTTTTTTAAAACTCCAAGACAAAGCCTCTTTGATGCTTTTTATGTTTGATGATTTT
>NC_087220.1:15177705-15195205 GCF_015104395.2 Macrobrachium nipponense | reverse complement strand
AGTCCATCACACACACACACACCACACACTTACACACTTAAACACACTATGGCAAGCACCTCCGTCTTGCACGCCCTCTCTCGCTTTCTGAATGATGAGGCTCTTCCATTCTAAGGGGCCTTTCACTTGATCTATTTGGTCCTTTCCAAGTCATCTACCCTTCCTTTCTAACACTTATGCATTGTGCACTCTCTTTCACAAGCCTGTCATCCTTCATTTTTCCACGTGAGAGCAAACTATCTCGAAACAAAATTATCCTTTCCCTTAATTGTTCTTATTTACACTTCAAGGTCCTCTTAGCCGAAGTATAGCCATTGTTCTGAAGAAAAAGGAAAAGACATTCCTTCCACTGGTATGTGAAGAGGTTATGATCTTTAGGCAGGTGGAAGGAACTCGCTTTATGAGTCAATTTCCTTGTGGCTTTGTTTTGCCCTACAAACATGAATTGAGAAATGAGTTAACATACCACGAAGAACAAAGGGAATAACGAAAATTATGAAGGGGAATAATCTGGATGCTGCAAAGTAAGGCAATTGAATACGAGAGAGAGAGAGAGAGAGAGAGAGAGAGAGAGAGAGAGAGAGAGAGATCAAAGTTAATTTACGCTTAACGAAAACCATAGCTAGAGAGAGAGAGGGAGAGAGAGAGTTAATTGATGATTACTGAAAAAAGTATATCATAGTTTTACCAGACCACTGAGTTGATTAACCGCTCTCATAGGGCTGCGCCGAAGGATTATATATTTTTACGTGGCTAAAATCCAATTGGTTACTTAGCAATACTTAGCAACGGGACCTACAGCTTATTGTGGGATCCGAACCACATCGACAAATTAATTTCTAATCACCAGAAATAAACTCCTCCGATTCTGCGTCGTCAGAGCTGGGAATCGAACCCTGACCCCGAGTTCGGTAGTCGAGCACTTAACCTACTTGTCCAACGAGGAACTATGATGATGAGAGAGAGAGAGAGAGAGAGAACAGGGACTCAAACGTGACTATGAATAAGGGTTATCGAACAGCTCTCATGTTGAGGGAAAGCTGCAAAACAGGGAAGAGGGTTTGTAGCTAAAGAATTTGTTGAGAACAGTCACGTTGCAAGTTTTAAAGTAATTGAACCGTGAAGCCGTCTTAATTTCATGCTTGTGGCCATGGCTGGTGGTGACCAGTGATTCCGATTAGTAGGAAGAAGCCGAGAAGTTAGGAGGACACTGTGACAATTTGAAATCTGAATACATCTAGTGAAAAGCCACGAAGGAAAGTGAAATGATGGAGTACTGCGACGCCTTTCGACTCAATGTCCGTTACTTGGCAGACTGAGTGGAAAGGCCTCGCAGCACTCCATTGTTTCACTTTCCTTCATGGCTTTTTTAAAATCTATATATTCATCACATTCCATTTCGTTATGCTGGCACACACACACACACACACACACACACACACACACACATATATATATATATATATATATATATATATATATATATATAATATATATATATATATATATATATATATATATATATATATATATATAGATATATATATATATATATATAATATATATATATATATATATATATATATATATATATATATATAGATATATATATATATATATATATATATATATATATATATATATATATATATATATATATATATATATATCTATATATATATATATATATATATATATAATATATATATATATATATATATATATATATATATATATATCTATCTATATATATATATATATACTATATATATATATATATATATATATATATATATATATATATATATATATATATATAGATATATATATATATATATATCTTGAGTCTTTTGCTTTTAGAAATACAAGTTTTGTTTCCAAAAAATAGACGGTTAGTCGACAAGAAAGATTATGATTCGGAAAACAGACAGTGCTAATGACTACTTACCACAATTCAGGCCTTGCTTATTTTTGCTTCATGTCCCATGACACACGCGTCTTGAATGAGCGCTGCTTTCTTGAGTCACTATGGCATGATTTCCATCAGATAATTACTTAAAATGTATAGCGTGAATGGTTCCAGCATAACTTAACTAACTCCACAAATACAGCGAATGGCAACGAGCCTACATTATGCTCCACTAAACCGAACTCACTTGAAGACAGAGCAGCTCCCCTCAGTCCTTTTCGGGAACGGTTACTGCAATAGAAAAATTAATATGGAACCAAAAAAACCTGCTGTACTTTTCCTACAGACATCTCATAAAGGACTGAAGGCAAAATATATTAACCAAATATGAATGACCTGTTTAAATGCTCCAGGAACCGAAGATGGGGATTCTTAGATTCTATGTCATAGGGAAGATCCATCAAAACCGATTTTAAAACAGGGTTAAGAAAATTCTCAAATTCTCGTAAAGAGAACACTTTAAAATTAAACAAAAAAGAATAAAAAAATTCATATCTGTGAAGTTTGTACGTTTTTTAAGATTAATATTAAGGAATCCTCCCTCTTTTGTGCTTTTGATTTGATGGTATGGCGCGTATATTTCAAGTGTACTGTGGGTATGGGTAGATAAACAGCCCTTATTGTGTGAGTGATGACATTAACTATCTGATTTCCACAATAAAAAAAAATCATGGTTCTGCAAATATTCTAAAGCTTTTTTAAGTTTAGATTACAATTGCAAGCAGAGAAGAAGAAATAAGCTTGAATTAAGTGAGGTAGCTGTATATGCCAACATTTTCGTTCACTGCTCTGGTGTAAAATAAGGTAGTCGGGAACAATCCATGGGATGAATACTATCCTGGAAAAGATGCCGTCTTGATAACCGGTGGGGAACCGCCACTCACTTAGCGGAATGAATTCCCTTTGATGACTGGACTGAGTGCATAAGTCTGCCGAACTATGAACTAAGTTCAGATAAAGTGATACAATAGTTTTGCCACTCTCAAGCACAAGAAAAAATATATATATAATCCTTATGTTGAATTTATCAACAGTTGAGAAGGCATTGTGGTTATTACCATTACATATGTATTTGGTAAAATGTGAATATTATTATTATATATATAATATTAATATATATTATACCGGTAGATTATATATATATTATATATCATATAATATATATTATATATATATATATATATATTAATATATATATATATATATATATATATATACATATATATATATATGTATATATATAATATACTATATATATATATATATTATATATATATATATATAGTATCAAATATTTACATACAATATAGTATAGTATATATATATATATATATATATATATATATATATATATATATAATATATACATTAATATAAAATATATATATATATGTATATATATATATATATATATATATATATAATATATCATTATTATATATATATATATTTATATATATATATATATATATATATATATAGTATATATATATATATATATATTATATATATGTGTGTGTGTGTGTGTGTGTGTGTGTGTGTGTGTGTGTGTCTGTTTGTGTAAATTAACTTTGTAAACGTACAGTCAACATATAGAAATAGTATACGATTAAATTGTCCGTCCGTATGGTCTCTGAAGCAGTAGTCTCTTGGGGAATCCCGATCAAAATATTAATATAACAAACGATAATTACAGACATCAACTGGATGAGATAGAGACAGGCATAATTCCATTAAGCCGTAAACTGCCGACAAGTAATTTTTTTAAATATACTTCTATAAGTTTTTGTCTTTTGTTGCGATTCTGTAATCACAAGAGAAGGGTAATAGCTACTCCTTAAAGCTCCATGACTTTCAATTATTTTATTTGTTTTCATCTGATATTTTCTCGTATGTTTTGGGTGGTGGTGGTTGGACATATTCATGGATTTTCCATTTGCAAATTGATGATCCTTTTGTGTTCATATGGGCTTATTCATGAATTGCAATTGCAATTGCATTACCAGGGGTAGCTTTCATTACAGAAACAAGCATCTGCATAATAAAGGGCGTTCGTCCCCTTCAGTTAAGCAAATCTCCGCGAAACCTCCCCAGCGAAATTATTCGTCAGGACACCACCTCCTCGTAATTTACGGATGTAAGGAATACTTGCATAAAACGAGACCGTCCCAGTCACCTGCCTTCTAGATGTGGAAAGATTATCAACGACTCTCTCTCAAATTAGTTTACATTCGTTTTTACTGTTTTTTTGCCAAGTCTTCTCTTTTAATTTCATGTCCTCTTTCATCGTCTAAACATGTAGGGAGGTACGTGGAATCCCAATCAATAACTTTTGGTAACATTAGCAAGTAATTGAACATCCGAAATGATGATAGAACTGACGGACTCAATTGAATTTTAATTTAAAAAAAAACTTGAAATAATTGGACAGAGGAGACAAGAGGAAAAATCTGAAGAACCAGTCTTGGAATAAATGAGTTTAAGGGTTCTTATTTGGTAAAGATCCCAGTATCAGTATTAGTAGATGACAGAAAGATAACTGGAGACGGCAATAGACAGAGGTGAATGGAGAAATCATGAGGAGAGAATTATCGACAAAAGCATAGATGGACAAGTAAAGCTCCCTAAAGGCGATAACTCGGGAAACTTCATGCTAAACACTCAAAGGGGTAACTATGATAGGTATCTCGGAACTCTCTTTACATCAAAGTTATCGTTGATTGCATTTCAAATAGTTTTCCAGCATCAAACTGATAATAAAATGACAAACGCAACAATACGAAATGATTCTTTACAGCGGAGGTGAGAAGACATAGTTTAACTCAGCGTAGTATTCGAGAAAACAATCGAATTTGGTGCTGAAATAATCAATTTTGAGAAAATCATAATGGAATAATGAAAACATCATTTGAATGTGAGTTCATGATATTCTAAAAGTAAATCTTATATGTGACCGGGCCGGTCACTAGTAGATCTAAAAGTAGATGCCATAAAGTCAATTTGTCAGCATCTCTGATTTCATTTATTCCCTGTGATTAAAGGTTGATTACACATTCTCAATCTTCCAAGTCTGGAAGCAATTGCCTTTCAAAACTAGCACAACGTCACTCCAATCAGTGCTGAGACTCGAATACGTCCCATAAACAAAATGCCTCGAAACTCCCACGACTCAATCGTACCTCCTGCTAATGCTCAGCTAAGCCTTGAGAATGATTACATTGTATTTTAAATAAAACATAATCAGCCAGTTCTGCCCATTGGTTTTTTCTTTTATTTTCTTTTCTCTCTCCTGCTACGAGAAATGGCTTAACGGTAAAAAAAAAAAAATATAGGCAATTGTTAAAAAAGAAAGTGTATTGTACTTGTACCTTATGAAGAAACTAAGGAGGTACCTACATTACTTTCACAAGTTTTAGGATAAGTATTTTTTTTTTTTTTTTTTTTGTAAAATAAAAAATTAAGAGAAAGTGTAAATACTGAAACAATTCACCCACCTTTCTCTTTATCTGTCTCTTTTGATTTATGTCACGTATACTGGAACTGGAAAAACTCGGAGACCTCCTCTCTCTCTCTCTCTCTCTCTCTCTCTCTCTCTCTCTCTCTCTCTCTCTCTCTCTCTCTCTTCAAAAAAAAAAAAGAGTCGTCAAAACTGACAGTATACTCGAATTAAATTTTGTGCTCACATGCGTGGGACTAGGAAGCGACCACGTTATCATCTCGTAACTTTTATATGAAGTCTTCGCTGAGGACCGCGCCCAGTACGTTCTTAAAAGCTTATGAAATGAGCAATGCAACAAATCCTGGGACGCTAATGCAATTATAAACGATCCGATTTCCACTACTGCAATATTATCAAATAGGAGGAACTGAAAAAAAATAGATCTACAGTTTTATTTCTTGATGCGATGAAAGAACCCGAAGAAGAAGCAAACAAGTAAAAAATATGCCGAAGTTTCTTCGACACAATAGTTTTCTGTACAGCGTATAATGCTCTCAAGATTTAAGATATGCAGTTGAGGTAGCTAAACTGATGAATTGGCTCAATTGAAATGCCTTTGCAATAGGATAACTTAATCAGTGACTACAATCGACCAACACAACAAGAGCAATGAACAAAATAGTAAGGTGTTCCAGTGAAAAGTATACTAAGCTACCTTATTGGTTTAAAGGAACAACGTGAATCCCATAAAATAAAGTATAATTTCACCAAATGTGCAAAGATATTACTAGTGTTGCTATAGAACCCCATGGTACTGTTTCCTACGTTAAAGGGTTACAAAGACTAACTAGTGCCATACTAGGTACTAATTGATGTAACTAAAACAACTAGAATTAGCTTCTGAAATTAACCCATTTAAAGTAAGTAGGATTTCCTTCAATAGGTCTGACACAGAACTGCAGGGAGGAATACACAACTCTATACAGTGTCTAAGGTCACTTGGAAAATATGATTAACTTTGGCAATTGTTTTTAATAACACCGTTACTTGATACAGGTAGACGCAACAGCTCTGCTGGTAAATCTGCAAGACAGTCAAAGTTGTAATGATTGAAGCGAAGATATTGCAAGAATTTACTTTACCTGTGGCTTAAGTGGAAAAGCAAAACTTTATGAAATTCGCACTGTTTCAAGTAGATGTTTACTCGAAATGCTTGCCACCAAACACAACAAAATAATTATTAAAGAACATGACTACATCACTTCGCTTAATAACATGAATATTTATGTCACTACAAAAAAATTTCACTGTTCAGTGGAATGGAATAGTGAGACAAAATTCAAATAAGTTTTGGGGTCTAAGGACTGGGAATGTAGAGGTTTTAAAGAATAGGAACTGGATCAGTGGCACTGGAGACTAGTCGAAAATAGACTTCTCGGAACTTTACCTGATTGAGTCCATGGAATTGATTCTTGTTGTAGAATGAGCAAGTAGAAGCGGTCGTTCAGAAATGTATATCTGCACACTACCAATGAAGGGAGTAGATAGGGCATGACTGATATGTTATGAGGCGTAGTAGAAATGTCGTTTGGAGTTTGAGTCCAAAATGGAAGGCTTCTTGCTAGGATTGGTAAGTGTCTCCCAACTCATTAAGGACAGCTGGGTCCAGAGATACCTACACCAGTAGGGTATCGTGACAGGGCCTCCCACCTTTCTGACTTCTGAGGGCAATCTAGGGTGTTTATATATATGTCAGCAGCTGCCATCTGAGATGGTTCCCAATCGGCTGTAGGCACTGGCCTGTCTTCCAAAGAGACCTTCTTATTCCTCAGGTATTGCTGGAAGAGAATAGCATTTCGACAGAATCTTTTGTCATCATTATCTACAAACAAAAGGAGAGCATGGTAAGGAAGAAAGAGGTTGGAGTAGGTAGACTTACCAAGTGCGAAAGGCAAGGGTCAGGTCAGATCTTGAATGACCCATCAGCAGGTCGAAAGGGGTTGGCCGCCAGAGTGGAAGTGTTAACCAAGGAATCGTGACCCTAAGGGAATTGACACAATAGAAGGAGGAATGGTGTGAAAATTGAATCTGCCCCCTTTCCCCTCTGCATTCGACAGGAACTCTAACAATAGTCTTAAGGGACTCTCAGCTTCCTGGTCTCAGTGAGGCAGGTGTTCTCAAAGATACCGTGATAGGTGATGATACTAGGTCGAGAATCCTAAGGGAATTCTGAAGGAGTGCCCTAAAGTTACGTTATTATATTCATTACGAGTTGGGAAAGAATTTCTGAAAGATGGGAGGGGTGTGAACTATATGACAAGCGAGACAACTCTAAACCGATTTATTGTGGCACCAAGCTGATTTACGGTGACAATTAGCTGTTGTTCTTATCGCAGGAAAGATTCTGGGAGTGTTCATGATTAATTGACAGCGAGACGTATCCGAGCTAATTTTCCCCAGGTATCTGTAGGTGAAATCAGCTGTGAGCGAACACCTAAGTTTTGAACTGGAAAACAACCCTTTGCTTCTCCTTTTCTACTTTATACGTGCTTTTCTTATGGAAATGGAAAATTACGTCGAAAAAGCAAATGTCATGAAGTGATGTATGCATCAATAAATATATCATATATATATATAATATATATATATTATATTATATATATTATATATATATATATATATATATATATATATATATATATATATATATATATATAGATCAGGATTGTATTTTGTTTTTCAATTAGCTACTGAGCCCAAAACGTTCTCTAATGACAAAGGAATTGCTTACTAGATCCTGACGCAGAATGTGGAAGGCAAAATACATTGCGGTCCCGAATCTCTTTACGGAAGTCATTAAGGGGAAGACGCCCACATTCTGGCGAAACGTGAGAGATTTCGTTGTTTCTTTTGATCTCGAAGATTAATTCTGACCTCGTAGGAGAAGGCAATCGCTCTGTTTATAACCCCAATAGTGATATAAGTTTGGATATACACATATATATATATACATGTAAGATACTGTAATTTCCAGGGGCGTACCTTTTGCTGATAGAAGCCTTCATAATGAATATAACGCTAGAGATTTTTTTGTGCTAGGAATTTAATCAAATGGGCCCACACCCTTCAGTGATCAATTATATGACTAAGAAGGATCGTTCCCAAGTGAACGATAGTAAAAGGATGTAAGTGAAGCTTAACGAATTAAGATAATGATCTGACTACGATGGATGATCTTCAAAGGTTACCAAGGAACAGGGGAGTAGCAGGATAAAGGAGAATGAAATTCGCAAATACAGCAAAGAAAATGCTAGGGAATGTTCATTTATTTTAAATGCAATACATTTTTATTCCCGATTAAAAAGAAAAGTATAAAACCGACTGAAACAGGCACACTCACGCATACATATATACAAATATACATAAAAGGCAGCGAAGGTTTGGAAGCCGTATCTGAATAGGTGAAAGGCTCCAGAGAAATGAGTGAGAGGAATCACTGTTCCACTGGGTACAGGTAAAAGGGATTGGGGCGCCTATACACTCAGTCAATTGTGTGGTATTATTTTATTTAAGAAAACTAGACAGATGATGAAAGATTTTATAGGGGAGGGTATGTCGATGAGTTCTTTGTCAGGATATAGATACATAGCAATTTTGAAAGGTAATGGATGTGGACGTAGAAAAGGCCGAGGTTGAATTAAAAGTCACTTAAAAGATAATGTAAATTTATGGTAAAAAACAAATTTTTTTCATTGTTGTTTTATGATAGACTTGAAGCGTCGGTTAGAATATATATGATATTGAAAAGAGAAATAAGCAAAGACTTGGGAACCTCTTGTTCTAAGGATAACCAAGGTTTTTGCACAGGGTTTTTTAAAAACAGAGTTTTTTCAGGGCTGAGTAAGAATGTTTACTTTTTTTTATGATGAACGCTATCTCGACCCTACCTCTAAGGGGGTTTCCTCGTTCATCGCATTGGTTTACGTTACATCAAGAACTTCTCCCAAACAAATATTTTCAAGATAATTGGTTTCCTTCAGGGTGGTTTTCAAAGACAAAGTAAAATGCTTCGTGGAAAGATAGAAGACCTATGTATTATCTTTACTACTCCAAAAACGACAATGTATGCTACTTTTCCTGCCTTATTTGAGGGTATATTTAGGAGAGAAGGACTCCATAGATTCCTTATGTTTCTCCTTCCAGTAGACCTTATAGATTTATTCCCAAAAACCCAGCAACTATCCAGTCCATGTCTCAGTACCCACTTGTCTAAATTTCCTGTACAAGCATAACACGCAGGCTCACCTCAAGGATATAATTGAAGAACTGGAAATAGGTTGTCCAACACTCCACATTCATTCATCAAAGAATGACTTGAAAATATGTAAAATCTATTGAAAGTATAAAGCTTTCAGTATTGGTGGAAGCGTAAAAAATGAAACTGCCCTAAATATTTGATAGTCTCCTTTAATAAAACAACAGAGCCAACTCTTAGTACCCAATGGTCATCTATACTGAGTTGTCCATTGCCTAACTTGCTGTTGACAGAATCTTTGTCTTTTTTTTTTTTTTTTTTTTTTTTTGAAACTTCTTCCTTTCACTTTCCTTGCTGATGGATCGGCGTTGTGTTTAATATGTTGAATCTGAGTTTTCAAATATTCTTCTTATAATAATTATTTTATTTGTGTTTTACTGCTTTGGTGCAATAAAAGCGACTGAGTTTGTTTCTCTAATTGTTTCAGTCTTCCAAACGCGACTGGAAACTGTCTCGAAAAGTCGGTTATTAAAATTTTTCATGGATAAGATACCTATCCTTTCTTTTAGTGTAATTAAGATGGTCTCCTACAGACTGAAGAAATTAAACCTAGCTTAAAAGACATCAACTTCCCTTACCTAAAAGAAAATAAAATAAAAATAAAACAACATACACACATATATATTAATATAATATATATATACTAATAGCATATATATATATATATATTTTATATATATATATATATATATATTTAATATATATATATATTGTATAGATCTATATATATATAGATATATATATTATATCTAATAAATAAGATATCTAATATATGATATTTATATATATATATATATATTTATATCATATATATTCATCATAATATTAGATATATATATATATATTAAATATATATATATATATATAATATATATATATATATATCTATATATTATATATATTATATATAATATATTATTTTATATATATATATAATATATAATCTCTCTTCTATATATCTCTATATATCATATATATATTAGCTGTTCTCTTATATATATTTAATTTTATATCTATATACATATATATATATTATTATATATATATATATATATATATATATATATATTTATATATATATATATATAATATATATATATATATATATATATATATATATATATAGATAATATATATTATATTAGTTTATATAATTAAATATAATATATATATATCTATATATATATATATATATATATATATAAATATATATATATATATATATATAATATTATATATATATATATATATATATATATATTATATATATATATATATATATATATATATATAAGATATTATATATATATATCATATATTTATTATATATATATATATATATATATAGATATATATATAATATATATATATATATATATATATAATATATATATATATATATATATATATATATATATATATAACTTCCAGGGCAACGGCCATTGGCAGACTATATAGTCCAGGGAATCAGAAGCAGACGTCTTGCAACATTTCATCTGTTGACTATGCAACGTTTAGAGGCCATTCCTCATCATCAGGCTGAGACATACAAACATTACAAAAGGTATATTTCAAGGAACAGGAGGAAAGGCGAGCGACAGTCAAAAGCCATATAGGTTAAAAGTTAGCTCGTGCCAAGAAGAGAGGGGTGGAGGTCGTTTGGGTGCTTTACTCTGGAACTACTTCTTTAATAAAAACTGATTCATAGAAAGCTGTTGTCAGAATATTGAATTACTCATATTGGTTGTTTAATTTACATTTATAGGCATAATTTTTCCAAATATTGGAATATTCAGGAGACGCCAATCGAACTCCAGTGCGATAACTCACACCCCTATAGCAATCAATGGGAGCTTTGAGGAGCCTACGAGAGGATCCAAAATATATTTTCCTCGATTACATCCGAGACAAGTAAGTTAATAGACTGTATTTGATGCCAAGAGGGGATTTAGTTAATATTTTTTTTTAAACAGACCTGATTGTAAGGGAATTTTTTGTTATCAGTTGGCATTTTAGGGCTTGGGCATGTTGATGTATTACCTGTTTAATTTTGTTAAAGAAAGAATCTTCCTGGATAAAAGGAAGACTAGCATGAAATGGTTTCTTATGAACTGTAGGGAAGGTAAATTTGGGTATAATTTCACGATTAAAGAAGTTATTCAAATGTTTAAAAGCAATTTAATTGGAAAATAATAGTCTTAAAAATCTTTTTGTAAAACATACATAGTGAGCACTGTGGCCTTGTAACAGTACGGTCGTGAAACTTCATTACTGTTATTAAAGCAACCAAATATTATTTCTTATAAATGCCACATAGATACGTTTGTTTAATGAACATGGCATTCAGCATACGTTTATGTTGAAATTATCTTAATCCTAATTCATACATGGTGAAACATAATAGGGATCTATCATATTCATAGATAAAAAATAAATTCAGATATTTATTAAATGCGGCATATTAAAAAATTGAACAGTGAGAGTATATAAATATATATGTAAATAGTTCAGTATCCTGACAAAACTTAACTATTTTAGAAATTTATTAAGCCGAGACGAGACAATATTAATAAATCAAATACTTATCAAATTTAGCGGAATATGATTGGAAAAACGATATGCATTTTAACCTGATGAATTGTGGCTCTCTTGGGGCTGAGCTCGTACTGGAGAGTCATTGCTTGGCATTGGTTCTTAAATGAATGTCTGTTATTTATTCGTAAACGAATGTCTTTAAGGATGCTCGTAAATGAATGGTTTTTATGAGGACGTGAGGTTCGTTACTGAACAGATTTTTTTTTTTTTTTTTTTTTGAAGTTTGTAGAATGTGAGGTGTTCATAACTGAATAGTTTACTGAGAACATGAAGTTTATTACTGAACAGATTTTTTATGTTTATGGAATGTGAGGCGTTCATAACTAAACGGATTTTCTGTTTCGTAAATGAACTGGTTTTTGTTTTTTTTCTTAAATGAACTTTTTTTGTGGTGTTCGGAGAATGCAATGGGGTTCTTAAATATGAACGACCGTAGGACTCTCGTAGAACGTAAAAGGTATTTTTAGAATGAATGAGCTTAGATGTTTGCAGAACGAAATGGCGTGCTCTGAAAATTAACGTCATAACTGAACGGATTTTTGACCTTTCGTAAATTAACTGCTTTGTTATGTTTTTTTTTTTTCTAATGAACATGTCCACGGCGTTAGGGTAATGTAATGAGGTTCTACGATATGATCGACATGTAGACGCTCATAGAATGTGGTGGTGTTCTTTATAATGAAAGACCTTAGGACGTTCATAAAACATGACGGGTTTCTTTAGAATGAATGCTCTTAGACGCTTGTAGTATGAAATGATGTTCTCTAAACATGAACGGCTTTGGGTGCGTTCAGAGAATGAAATGGTGTTCTTTAAAATTAACGTCTTTTGCCTAGAACCAACTGGGCTGGAGCAAATGAGTTAAGATTATGAATCAGAAATTTTTTGGGTATTAGGCTAACTAAATTGCTTATGAATAACTAGGCTGTCTGCAGTATAAGCAGCATATGCAAATTCAATGCTCCAAACAAAACAGCGGAAAATTTACGACAAGCACAGTACTTAGATCTACCACGCACGAGTCAAATAGTTTGCCTAGGGTCACGTGCAAATGTTTACGTTATTCTGATATGAGTCTGACTTGGTACGTGACCGAAATACTACGGTGATTGACACGACTTCAACTGGCCGCGTTCTGTGTTATGACGGGTGAGTCACATAATGCTTATTGTGACAATAAAACTTGTGCTACGAGTTATAAAGAGAGGCGAATGTTAATGGAATGGTTGTCTCGTCTATTCGTTATTAGACTTTTTGAACGGATAAGGTAAAGGTCTTCGAGGCGGGAAAATGTTTTGCGTGGTCCGAAATAGAAGGAATGTTCGTGGACGGAAAAGTTTAAAAATTTACCAATATTTTGAACGAAGAATTCTTTACTAATTCTAAGAAAACCTAACACTGTTACTACGATAAATAAAAGAGACAGGTATGCTCCAACGAAACGAAATGGCTGGGTTCCTAGCCATAAAATCTTGTTAGTTTGCTCGTGGTCTGTTGTTCCCTATCACTGCTCACACTCACGACTCTTCGCCCATAATATAAGCTATGTAAAGGTAATAATAATACGATACTTACACTCAATGAGGAATTACGCTGAAAAGATTAAGTTTTTACCTGCATCTAGCTTTAGCATCACTAGTAACTGATAGTTGCCATTGCAATTGTCTTACAAGGGTGCAAACTGCAAGAAGAAACTGAGCATCGGTCGCCACTTTTAAGTTTTTAAAACTGGCCTAATTACGTTAGCTTTTGTTCTAAGGACCTCTAGGGATCCTTACTGGTGAGCAGGTAATTTACCATAACAATGATCGGCTCTGACTGTAAATACTGGGCCAGGTTAAACTTTAAAAGAATAAGAAAGACAGTACTTCAACAGGGAATATAGCAGATAAACACTTAGGATTTTTTACTTTAACTTCAAATATATTCAAAATGAACACTTAAATCAGAGAACTGGAAAATGAGCAGACAGGCGTAAACAGAGTCCTGACGAGAGATTAAATTTACAGAATTTCACAAATCTGAATAGTTAAGAAAAATCGTTTTGAAAGACACCGAAGAGTAGATTTCAGTGGCTGTGACCAGGAGTGATCACAAGTCAAACTGGGGATACCACAGCTAACAACAAATAGCGATATTCGGCGAATCAAGGGGAGCACGTTAGGTGCCAGAATTACTCGATTCAGGTAGGAGAATGCTTCCATGAACGTTACACACTATTACTAACTCAGTCATGGTATTTTGAGACAACGCACTTTAGAAAAGTAATCGAAACCTAGCGTCTCAAAAAATTATGTCTATTTATTTTTATTGCATTTAAATAAAACCGTGCCTAAACAACTATTCATTATATGTTTGTCCATCTGTTCTTCATCCTCGTTGTTTTTTGACGGATTCACATATAAATAACTCTATCCATTTTCAGTCACTCTACCTTTCTATACCTATTTCGAGCTCTGGAATTAGACATAAAAGTATATATTTTCATCGAGTCTATGCTGTTCGGTATATTGGAAAAACCATCAGCTCCAAAATGGAGTTACTCTTTTCCTATAATTTCCCGAAATCAGGTATATAAGGAATTATGCTTGAAATCGGCAATGTGACGAAATTTCTTATGGAAGCTGTTCTTAGACAAATATGTAGATAGGTGTGGGGAACTAGTGCTTAAAAAATAAATAGAAAATAAAAGCGATAAAAAAAAAATCTAAAAAATTTATGTAATTGTAGAACTGCTCGTAGACATCGCGCAAAAAGGTTTTACCTTTGAAATGTCTGTACCCCATCTCATTTTTCTCTCCCATCACCTTAATGCTTCATCCGAACCGCCCGTAACTGTGAAAAAACTTCTCGAGCTCAACAATGTAGAGTTTGACTCGTTCTTGTTTCCACACCTCGCACGACTTATTGTCGCATCTGACCTTTAGCACGCTGCGTTGTTTCCATGTTCCATAAACTTTGCTCAGAATTCTGCATTTAAGTCAAATTCGACATGGTCCCAGAGTCACTACACACGTATGAACCCTCCCTCCCACCAACACACACACATACACAACCTGAGTGGCACTTTCAGAAAAAATATGATGTACAAGCCAATCAATCATCCGGCCTTACTTCCGGGATATTGCTACACGAGAATCAGAGTTCAGGATGAAGAGGAAGCAGCCATTTTGTAAAATGCGTGATCAGTTACGATCACTAGTGTTTTAACGGCTTTGTCATATTGTATGGATGCATGGAAATTGTAATAATTATGAATCTCAAACCAAGGCTAGCATCATTTAAGAGAAGATGCTTCAATTCACATATTTTGACACGAGCTGACGATGACGCTCTGTTTTCATTTCCATATGATTATTTTACTGGTGAAGATTATTTAATATTTTTTTTGTAGCCTATCTTGTATAAGATTATCTATTTTCATTATTCAAATCCTTTACACAGAGTATGTCTAAATGGCTATTCACTTGCGCTACGAGCTTAAAAGGTTAGCCCATTAAGCACAACAGTATGATGCTGGCTAGTGATTCAATAAGTGAGTTCCACGAGACTCAGTCTTGTTCCTGGAAGTTCGACATTGGAAAGAAATAATGGACAGTACCAAACAGCGTAGTACGGCTTCTGGCGAAGCCACTGAAAATAAATTATATCTATCAATGGTAAAAAAAAAAAAAGAATAAACCACAACTTGGGGCAAGACTTCATAAAAGAGAAAGGATTTCCAGATGACGCTAATATCCAAAAAGGAGAACAATATTCCAGGCATGATAGAACTAAAGCTCAAAGGTTTATTACCACATGACATCCTGGCACTTATCTCTGTTGATACAGGTGCCTCTAGAAATAATTGTGAATGTGACTATTATCAAGGTTTCTGTTCGGAGGTCCACATTATCTCTAGAAATAATTCTGGTAGCATTAAACTTTCTCTATTTTCTATACACAGGGAAAAAGATCTGAAGCTGGTAAACATACATGTCAACACCTCTATAGGAAACACTGAATTTTCCTGGTATCATTAGTTTTCATACTTTTAGAAAAACGAGAAAGGATCTGAGGTAATGTGTGCTTAACACATCAAGCAAGCCTTGAAAATGCTTATGGTGATATTAAACTTCTCTGATACGTTTAAATACCGAGGAAAAGGAAGTTTATGATAATTATACTACGAATACTTATCATAAACTCTACAAAGCAAATCTCGGATAATCAATGAAGTCTTAGTTTTGCTGAAGCTTTTTCGATGGTACCTTAGGAGGCATTTTCATTAACTAAAATAGTTTCCCACTACTCTGCACTTTTCCTTCAATCTTAAAAGGCAAATGGAGATCTGAATACAGAGCTGAGTACGTGGCTAAAAATACTGCAGATTTGAAGAAGCGGCTTCCGGAAACCTTTGGTCGTCGTTGAAAATAGTATCCCAAATCATTTATTAAAATTACCCAATGGGCTACCCTGTAGCGTTACTCATTACTTTAATAATACCAGTTATTATTTTACTTTAATAATATCAGTTATTATAAGGTACCCCCACCCTCTCTCTCTCTCTCTCTCTCTCTCTATCTATCTATCTGTCTATCTATCTCTCCATGAATTTCCGTTTTCTTTACGTAACATAAAAGTATTGCTGTTGGTAAAATATGCTTTTTATGTTGTCTGTTGATTTTATTCTGATTATATGATACTTGAATTTTTTTAACTCATATTTTCGTTGGTTTACAAGAGCGTCTGAAACAGATTCCTGCAAATCAATTTAATGAAATCAACGGGAATATTGCATTTTGATAAGAGTAACGTCCCAGGATGATGCTCTCCTGAATGAGGTTGGGATTTATGACCTAATTTTCACTCTCAGAACTCTTGGTTCAGCATTTTAGATTAGTACACTGTTCTATCTACCTTCCTTCATATACTACTAAAGCACAATGACTGCGCAGCGCATAATGTTTACAAATCTGAAAGCAACATCACAACTGAAAATAGGTTCGTGCTCGTCTCTGATTTATATTTTGACTCAGATTCAACCTGGACTTTTTGACATTCAACAAGGAAACGGAGGAGAGGCCTCCTGAAATATGAAGGCATTATCATGCATCGCTACGTGAGGGGGGAGGAAATTGTGGATAATTTGCTTTCCCAGTCTTTCTCTCTCTTAATAAAGGAAAGTTAGGCTCCTTTCACG
>NC_087220.1:15170205-15175205 GCF_015104395.2 Macrobrachium nipponense | reverse complement strand
AAATAGCTTTGTCAGTCCGCTTGTTTCACTCTTTTTATACTTCAAAAGTGGAGTATCATCACCAGTTATTGCCTTTTTTTGCCTAATAGTTTTCCTTTGCCTTTTCTTCTCACCCTTACTAACTGGGAAGTAGTAATTTTGGGGGTGTGGGGGGGGCGGGGGGGGGGGGGGGGGAGGCTTTTGTCACGTGAAAGTTCATTTTGTTGCGGTTCGCCGAAGGGAGTAAGTTTAACAATCCATTGTGCTTTTACACTCTATTTCATTTTCTTTGACACTGGCTTTTGGTTATGTCTATTGCATTATATGTTCGCTTTCTTCTGTTGGTGGGGAAGACAAGCTCTGTCCTCCTGAGCGAGCTTGTCTGTGCATTTTGCCGTGACTCACCTATGTGCACGGTGTACCCTTGCATACAGGTGATTTGCTCGATCCTCCGGGAATCACCAGAGGGCTTTTGCTGCTGGAGAAGTCTGAGCATCCCCTTTTGCCATTATTCACATTACCATTTAGTGACAAGTGAAATCTCCCGTCGTAGGATTTGTAAAACGGACATCTTTTTCTCAGATACAGACAGCTTTAGTGTAATTTCGCGGCATCAGATGAAGGCTTATAGTAGATTTTTTCTTAGGAAAAGGAGTATCCGTTTTACTTTGGCCAATATTCTTCAAAGGAATCAAGTTATTATTAGTATAAAGGTATTATTAGTATCTGTGTCGCAGCCTATCATTCACAAGTGAGTAAGTGTTGTTTTCATTCTGTTACAGTGATAGTTCTCTTACTTCTCGTTATAAGATATTGAGGGAAGAGTATGTTTGCTTGTTTTTCTAGCTCCTCCATCAGTTTTTCTTAACAATTTTGTTTTAGGTATTTTTAACCATCACCTTTATTTGAAGGTCACTGATCAATTCAAAGGTCTTCTCTGATTTTAAAGAGAAAGGATTCGAATCTTCAAATATTTCGTATTTTTGTTTAAAATCTTTTCAAAGGTCTGCAATTACCATTTTTTCTGATTTTAATGAAACCTAGTAAGTAGGTACCGTTATGAATGGTGAATACTTTCTTGAGATGATGTTCATCATAACCTATTTTCATATTTTTCAAACTCCATTTTTAAGCCATTGGTAATTTGTCTGTTTTCATCCTATTTTTACATCCACAGATCACTTATAGGCCAAATTTTTTGCATTTTTTACCCTATAGCTCTATCTGACTTAAACATTTAATTATATGTAGTTGGTCTTAAGAAGCAATGTCTAAAAGTTTGATGTTACAATCTTGATTGTGGCAAGGCATCTTTGGACGGTGTGGTAATTTACCTTATAAAATTTATTATAACATTTATCTTGTTAGCCTCCAGAATAGTAATATCCACACAATCGTCTGTATTATCCTCTATAAATATTTCGACAACACCGTATTTATTATGATATGTGTTTTCTTAAAGATTTTGACACTATATCTGGCACTCATTATGAGATGCCTCTCTTGACTTATACTGTCTGGTCGTCAGAGGAGATATAATTGAAATCTAGTTATTTTTTTATTGTTTTCCCTAATATGCGCACATTTATGTGTCAATTTGAAAATGTGGCTAACTTGTGAAGTACAATAATAACAGACTGAATGGCAATATGTAAAAAAAATTTCGAAAATAATAAAAGGAAATATATACTGAAATACAAACGAAATTGGGAAATAAATCTTGATAATTACTATGATAAACCATCGGCAGTAAAGATATGAGAAAGATTTTGATATGATATTTGTTTCATTATAAGAAATATGAGAAATAATTAGCACTACATTCTTCCTTGCACATCCAACAATCATAATTATTTACGACTATTACCAAGATGTAATATGCTTCCAATAAAATTTAATTATACTTATTGCGTCGATATATGTTCGTTGTCAAAGGAACGTTATTGTTTAATGTATAGAAATAGATATTCTCTTTTTCATAGCATAAAATAACATTGGTAAGAGAACTGAACAATGCTATCTCTTATTTTCGAAAAGCAAAGAGACGTAGATAATAGGAAGATAAAAGGGAACCTACTCTAATGTAAAGGAAACAGTAAGGCAGAAAGTGGTCAGAATATCCATTATTCCTCTTTATGCTTATCATAATGAGTTACTTTTTTTATGATGAATATAAGTAGAACTTACATTATCCCTTTTACATTAAAAATACTTAAAGCATATGCATTTTTACAAGGCACTTGCATCATTTTCATTTCATTTCGTTGCATATATATCACCAAGATCTGCTCATTTATTATGACTTGATTTGCTTCTAATTGTTTATCTTTATTGTTTCCATATATTTGTTTTAAAACGTTACATGGAGAAAGAAAGCTTAGCCACGAGTTCAAAGAGAATCTGAAGAAGAGACTGAACCAACATACACGTGAAGACCGCTCCGCAACTATGAGCAGGCAAGATACAATGCCAGACTCCCAAAGAAACTTAATACAAGCAGGTTTCAACATACACTAGTAAAGTAAGTATATGCAGTCATAAGACTCATGAATCAATTAACCTGGTTAAAAACTTTCATTAGTAAAGTCAGCACATGTACTCATAAGGCTCATGAATCGGTAAATCTGATGACAAGTTGCATTGGTAAAATCAGCATATGTAGTTATAAGACTCATGAATCGATTAATCTGATAAAAACATACATTGGTGAATTCGGTATATAGAGTCATAAGACTCAAGAATCGATTAATCTGATGAAAACTTGCATTGGTAATGTCAGCTTATGCAGTCACAAGGGTCATAAATCGATAAACCTGATAAAAACTTGTTTCGTTGTCAGAGAGAGGAAAGCTCATTCATTCAAGATCTGAATTTTCTTCAGAAAATATAATTTTTATTTTCCTAAAACTAATCAAGGTTTACAGTAGTAACTTTGACAATTAATCAAAACATTCAGGAAGGAATCATAATTTTGCTCAAGGTTGCTGTCTAAAGAGAGGCGGTCCTTACCTTCTTTATGACTGATGAATCGTTATACATTTTCTCATTTGCCCCATGATTTTAGTCCATGAAATTGAGTATATATAAAAAAATGTCATCCTAAAATTACGGAGGAAGAGTGGAGAAAATGAATATCTAAGGATATAAAACAAATACTGAAATGAGGATCAGAAATGAAATGAAAGGGTAATAAATAAGATAAACAAGAACATTGGGAAAGAAATAAATAGAATTAGTAGTAAAAAATAAACCTTACAATGGCAGTGAGTAGAGAAAAGCAAAATAAGAACATTAGGAGAAAGGAAGGGAGAGGGGAGATTAACGATTCAGATTTATCTTGTGAAGATAAAACAAAATATAATCGTTTCTAGCAATTTTGCATTTCTTTATTTTCGCAATGGAATCATATGTTTTCCTTGCCTGTTCCAAAAGAATAATTTTTGTAATTTTGCGTAGGTGGTGATTAAGAGAATGATAGACCAGACTAATGTGATTTGCTTTTAGCTCAGCTCTTAAGAAATTCAATGAAAAATTCTTGTTTTAAATGTATCTGTCGAGAAATGGAAGAGATATATTAAATATCTTTTATCGTGGATGTCATCCGGGAATCTCCTTTTATCGGTTGTAAGAAAAGATGTTATAATCTCAATCGTCATAAGTTGTCCTGCATTCCATGTTACTAAAGCTTACCCTTCCTCTTGGCATAGGCCATTATTCATCTCTCATGAGGAAAAATAGAGGAAAACATTTGGTTTTATATAAAAAAAAAGTAAAATGAAGAATACTTCATATCAATTACAAAAATATTTCAGTTGCATTTCATCATCTAACGAAAAATCCTATTTTATGTGAAGTTTTTGGGTCTCCAGGCAAAAGGCACATAATTATATCATTGTACCTCCTGAAGCTCGTAGGTCTTCAGAGGTATAGAATCTATTCTTTTGATCTAGTGGCCTCAAGCTATATTTTTTTGAGAACTGCTTAATTTAGATTTATTTACAATACGTAGGGATATTTTTCTTATCATAATAAAAAAACGTAGTCTTTAAAACAGATGATATCTGCAAGTTCAAGTGATGAGTGAAGATAATATTCTTTTCTGGTAAAGAAAGATTCTGTCCATGATATTACAAACACACACTTCCCCTTTTACGGTTTGAAACTCAAGAAATAAATTGTGCTGGAAAATTAATTAATCCCGCTTGATGAGTACACCATGAATGCTTTGGTAAAGATTCACGAATTGATTAACTATAATTTAATACGGTTAATTACTGAAAAGAGTCTCCTGGAATTACTTTTGCATTGATAATTTCATAGTCCCAGCAAAGTCAAAATTATTTTTTATATATACAGGTACATATTTATGCGTTATTCAGTCTTTCCCAGAAAGCCATTTCCAATTATTTTTCCTCTCAGGTGCTTTGTGTAAAGGACATTAAACAAATAATATTAGGACATTATGTAGAAGATGCTGGATATCTGGGTGGAAGCTGAATCTCTTCAGAATTTTCCAAAATAAACTATTTTTTAGGTTTCGGTTCAGTGACTTTTAATTACAGAACCTTTACTCAGGTAATGACTACAGTTTGTTATCTCGAGATGAATGTAACATTAAATGGGTCTTCAAATGCTTAATAATAGTTATTTATCTAGCCCCCTTTTTCTCTTCGGATACATGTAATGTTTATCTGACCTGATCCTTTAATAGCTCAGTACTATAGATTTTAAGGCTCTCTCTCTCTCTCTCTCTCTCTCTCTCTCTCTCTCTCTCTCTCTCTCTCTCTCTCTCTCTCTCTCTCTCTGGAAATTATAATAGCACTTTCGCTATCAATACTTCAATATCTGCGATTAGCTATTAGTAGGTTACTTCTCTACATATGCCTTCTTGAATTTAATTTCCCTAAGTTCTCGTACCATTTGATTTGCAATACACTCAATTGTGAGGTAAATCTGAATTGGTTCCATGGAGGAGAAGAAATCTTGATATACAGGGTGTCCATAAATGGTCCTGGGACTTT
>NC_087220.1:15155205-15165205 GCF_015104395.2 Macrobrachium nipponense | reverse complement strand
CAAGGTTGACCTTAAAGGCTTTTAACAAGGATTTAATGGGTTCAAATCCGATAAAATAAGGCAAACTGACAATGTTCTTAGAATTTTCTTTCTCCGTGTTACTTACATTATAAAACTTTTTGTGGGCTTTATTATAACACATATCTAATATATGTGAAGGATAACATAAATCTTTCCCTATTTTTCTTATGTATTAAATTTCTTGATCAAAATATTGGGGACTGACAATGTGCAATCCTCGTCAAAACATAGAAGAAAAAAATTATGTTAAGATGGAGGCCTGAATAGAATTGAACATAAGTTAACTTAACTTTATTTATGGATTTATCACGTTCCAAACTTTCGTGATTCAGTTATATACATTACATCCTTACATACATACATACATACATACATACATACATACATACCTACATACATACATACAACAATACAATACATACATACATAACAGACAATACATACATACATATATAATATATATTATATTATATATTAATATATATCAGATATTTTATAAGATATATATATAATATATATAATATAAAATATATAGAATAGATATATATCATAATATAAAAACACCGTATCGTAATTCTAAGTAATCAGCAGAAGGATCCACAGTAAGTTCTTGTTATGAAGAAATATATATGTAGAATCATTTACAATGCTTCGAGCTTTCGTCCATCTTCCCTGAATTTGATCACGTATACAACACATACATACATATATATGTATATATATATATTATATATATATATATATATATATATATATATATATATATATATATATATGTGTGTGTGTATATTTTTTTCCACGACTTAATAACATTAACGTAAAGCAGGTTCTTTATAATTTGCGTAAAGCCGTTACATAAAAGAAACAATAGTATTTTGCACAACCCTGAAAGTACCTTTAACTACTAGTTATAGTTTGCAAACAATGATGGCAAAGGACAACGAGGGAGTATGATATGAAAATGGAAATATAAATATTTATTTACAAAAGAAGGTCACTGCAGCGTAAACTTGATGCTCCGTTGTAACGAAGTGCTGTTAATTGCAGCTCTAAAAATGGAGGACAGTTACTAAAACCAATACTTAACTCCTCGTAAAGTATCATCAACGGCGCTGCAGTTGCAGTAATAAATATGAGGAGCCCAGGTGATAAATCTGAACTTCCTTAGAGGCTGTCTAAGGCTGATATCTTCTCCTGTGTTCGTAATGTGTCCGTCGCAGATTGACAGGTGTTGTAATCCTCCAGATAAGGACCAAGATTGGTATCGAGAACTTTATAAAAACTCGATCACAGCTGCTCCTCGAAGATAAATATCCATGCATCAGCAGCGGGAGGACGATCAACAAACGGGCATGACAGTGGTATAAGGTTGCTGAAGACCTCAAAAGCAGGCAGGCGTTGATGTCGAATAAAGGGCGCTAACAGCTCACACCATTGCAGCGATCCAAGGCGAATCCACTGCTCTCAGTAAACAAGTACCTCTCAGAGGCAATCCCAACCTCTCTAGCGTTCAGAGGATCACTGACGGCAAACTTGGGCTTTTCCCGAAAAAAAGTCCCTCTGCCTCCACGTCATCATGTAAAGGAAGAAATGATTGGATTAGAACTATCCTCCTTAACGACTGCAAAACAAATAACAAGCAAACAGCACCCAGTTACTAACAAGCAGCAAACATACGACTGCGTGGGCAAAAAAAAAAAAATAAATAGATAAATATATGAATCAACGAACGAAGATACTTTCGGGCGTGATACCCCCAACCTAATAGGTAAAAAAAATATAATTTTTTTTACAACTCATAGACGAGCTCCAACTAATTTTATATCTCAACATTTACTGAAAAAAAATTAACGGCAACATTAATTAACCTCAAGACCAGTAAATTATCACTTCCACAAACAAAAAAACAACGATATCGAACAATGAAAGAACGAGATGTTGCACCAAAGACACTGCAGGAAGAAAAAGAAAATAAAAACGAAAACAAAAATCCAAGTGGAAAAGACATCACAGATTTCTAGAGAGGGCATCAGCGACGACATTGTCCCTCCCTTTCACATGTTTTACAATCAAATTATATTCTTGAAGCATAAGACTCCAATTAGTGAGCCTTCTGTTTTTGTTCCTAAATTTGTACACAAATTTTAAAGGATTGTGATCTGAATACACAACAATTGGATCAACACTAGCTGTTACATAAATTTCAAAATGTTGTAAAGCTAAAACTAAAGCTAAGGCTTCCTTTTCGATTGTGATATATTTCTTTTGATGCTCATTAAGTTTCCTGGAAAAATATGAAACAGGATGTTCAATACCTTCACTATCGTCTTGCAACAGCACTGCCCCTACTCCGAGATTGCTGGCATCCACCATTAACTTGAACCCCTTTTGAAAGTCAGGTGATTTCAAAATAGGGTAGGTGCTTAAATTGCCCTTTAATTTATCAAAGGCTCGTTGACATATATCGTCCCACAAGAATCTAGATATCTCTCTTAAAAGATTAGTTAAAGGAGTTACTATTTCAGAAAAACTGGAGACAAACCTGCGATAGTAACCAGCGAGACCAACAAATTGCCTTACATTTTTCCGAGTTTTTGGAGTGGGAAAAGCTAGTACAGCTTCAATGTTCTTTTCCTTGGGTAATACTTTACCTTGCCCGACGTGATATCCAAGGTAGATAACTTCAGCCTTTCCAAATTCGCATTTAGAAAGGTTGACCACTAAACCAGCGTCAGCAATTGCGCGAAATAAGGCCCTGATTCCATCGACATGGTCTTTCCAGTTGTCACTGAAAATAATTATATCGTCCAGATAAACTACACAACCCTTCAATCCATTCGTGATCATCCACGTCATACTCTGGAAGGTACTGGCTGTGTTACGCATGCCAAAGGGCATGACTTTACATTCGAATAAACCTCCAGGTGTTTAAATGCTAATATTTCCAGTGCATTTTCAGTCAGAGGAACTTGTCAGTAACCTTTTAACAGGTCTAATTTACTAATATACTTGGCATTACCAATCTTATCTATGCAATCTTCTATGTGAGGCAGAGGGAAATTATCAGCAACTGTTAAGTCGTTTACTTTTCTGTAGTCAAAACACAACCTGTCTTGTCCATTTTCCTTTTTCACTAATACAACTGGGGAACTCCAAGGACTGCTACTTGGTGTTATCAAGTCATTTTCCAACATACAACTGACTTCCCTTCTCACAGCTTCAGCTTTCTGTGGATTTAACCTGTAAGGGGCTTGTCTAATTGGCTGGGTATTTGGCTTTAGTACCATGTCATGTTGCAAACTACGCACAAGACCGGGAGTGTGCTTAAATATTGATGGATGTTCTCTGAATAAATCCTTAATATCAGTAGCTTCCTGAGCATTCAGATGTTTAAGCAAACTATCTGGGTTACACAAAATTTTAGTTTTCGCCATTCCATCCATAATCTTTGCTTTCCACTTCTTGTCCATTACCTTCTTTAGGTACAAAAGCTGAAACAGATTTAAGTGTTAGCTCTGGAAAAATATTTCTTCATAATGTTAATATGACACAACTGATACTTTTTCCTCCTCCCTGGAATTTCCACCAAATAATCAAGATCATTCATTTTCTTCTTAACCACTGCTGGACCTACAAACTGAGCCTTGAACTGACCTGGAATAGGAAGTAATACTAGTACTTGTTCTCCTGCTTCAAAATTTCTAACTTGAAACTTTCTATCATAATGAGTTTTCATTTTAGCCTGCGAAGTAGAGAGATTATTTTGGGCCCACTGCCAAATGCTCCTTAACTTCTCTTTGAAAGACAAAATATAATCAAGAGAACTTACTTTACCACTACTCCCTTCCCAATGTTCCCTTAATAAATCAAGAGGCCCTCTCACATTGTGTCCATAGACCATCTGAAAAGGAGAAAAACCCAGAGATTCACTAGGGGCTGATCTTAAAGCAAAAAGCAATAAAGGCAAGTCTTTATCCCATTCCTCAACATGGTCTAAACAATACTTTATTCAAAGCATTCTTCAGAGTGGAGTGAAATCTTTTCAAGTATTCCCTGACTTTCGGATGATATGAGGATGCCAAGTTGTGTTTAATGCCAAGTTCATTCATTTTAGCCTGGAACTCCCTACTAGTGAAATTAGAACCTTGATCCGACTGTATCTCTCGAGGCAAACCATAACAAGAAAAGAAGTCCATGAGAGGCTTAATAACAATACCACTCCTAATGCCTCTAACAGGTATTACCTCGGGAAATCTAGTGGTTCTGTACATTATAGTTAACATGTACTGAAAACCTGTTTTGGTTTTGGGTAAAGGACCCACAATGTCAATAACAATTGCGTGAATGGTTCTTCAACAGCTGGGATGGGAATTAAAGGTGCTTTAGTAATTTTCTGGTTGGGTTTTCACAACATTTGGCACTGGTGACATGACTTGCAATGTCTGACTACGTCTTTCTTTACAGAAGGACCAAAAAAATTATCTTTTACTTTGCACAGTGTTTTTCGTATTCCTAAATGACCACCCCATTCACTTTCATGAGTCTCCTTGCAAAAATAAAATGCCTAAAGTTACTAGGTATACAATTTGTTCCCTTACCTTCCACTCTTCATCAATAGATGCGGTCACTCGGACGAATTAATCTATATAACACACCATTCTTTAATATATAACTTGCTTCACTTAAATCCTCCTGTTCCTTTAGCTGCTCTGCTTCTTCATATATACTCCTCAATTCGCCATCTTCCTTTTGAGCACTAATTAGGGTTTGCCTATCTGGAAACATGCAACTGGAATCTGTAGCAAAGTCTTCAGATACATGAACCATAGACTTTAACGAAAGATTTTTTATCTGCTTGGACTTACCTTTCTTTGTCTTAGGTTGAGTTTTGGTTTGGAAGCAGTTTTCCAAATTTATATCAACTTCTCCACCTTTGAGTTCCTCTCTAGATTGGGCTCGGGTTACAGGAACAACAGGTTTAACATTTATCATAACACGTTCATTAACCACACTAGCCCCCTTTCGACCTTCTGATGCACAGGCTGTGCCACTACCTTGCATCACATCATTGCCTATCAACAAATCCACACCACTCACAGGCAATGCACTAACTACAGCCAGTTTCAACCTACCAGTTACCAAAGGAGATTCCAAATAAACTTCTTCCACAGGCCAAGATGTTTATCTGGTATCTGGGAAAGCCCCCAAAGCAACCGACCCAAATCCTGACCTTTCCGTGAGAAATCTTTAGGGAGGGGAGAGGTTTCCAGAATGCCAGGACCTGGCACGAGCCAGTATCCCGTAGCAATGCAACGATATTACCATCAGTTGCCTCAGATCCAACTTTCACTATCCCTCTAAAGACAAAGTCTTCAAATTCCTTACCATAAGGCATGCTCCCACTCACCTCTCCTTCAAGACTAGAAGACACAGGCGGTACTGACCTACAATCTATCAACATAACTGGTTTAACCGACTTAGTTACTTCAGGACAATGTGACTTAACATGACCTTTCTTACCACACTTAGAACAAACAATGTCCCGGGCCTGCCTCGCACCCCTCGAAGGCAATGAAGGACTTTCTCTACCCTTTATTACTTCCACCTTTTCCACACCTGCTTCCCAATGAGTTTTCTTCTTACCATAATGCTTGTGTGACAAAACAAACCTGTCTGCTGCCTTTGCTGCCTCATTCACATTATCAATGTTAAATTCTTCTATATTGGATGCGAACGTCTTTGGGAATGTTATTTTTCAAATCCTCCAACAAAACCAGTTCTCGTAACTTGGCAAATGTAGTTGCCTCCTCTGCAGCCAACCACTCGTCAAGTTTAACTGCTTTCTGGCCTGCCCATTCTACAAATGTTTGATTAAACATTTTACGCCAGGATCTGAATTTCTGCCGGTAAGCTTCTGGGATTAGCTGGTATGCATTTAAAACCATTTTTTCACAATATCATAATCACTGGAATCTTCTGCACTTAATGCTGCATAAACTACTTGTGCCTTACCAGAGAATGCAGATTGCACTAATACAGCCCAGAGTTCCTTGGGCCAAGCTAACTGATGAGCTACTTTCTCAAAAGCAACGAAAAATTTTCCGACATCTGACTCGCTAAACTTACGAATTAGATTAGTTCCCCACTTATCACTGAACTTAGCTGGCACAGAATCACTCATAGAAGTTTCGTCGGACTTTAAAGACTTTAAAGTTATCTCTAACTGAAGGGTTTTACTTTGTTCTTTAAGCCTTTCTTTATCAGCTTCCATAAGAGCTCTCTTTTCAGCCAATATTGCTTTTTCTTGTTCTCTTCCATTTGCTCTCTTTCAGCTTCTCTCTGCTCTCTTTCAGCTTCTCTCTGCTGTGCTCGTTTAGCGCGTTCGAGCTCCTGTTGCTCTTTTATGAAATATGCTAAGTCAGATCCAGACAATCCAAGTTTTCTCACCAATGGGCGGTTTAAACAAATCGCTTAAAGTTGACATCTCGTTAAACTGAGCAATTGCTGCTTAACACGAAGAACTATTAAAGTGTTCCGTAAAGAGAGAGAGAGAAAAAAAATTATACTTTTTCACACTACCTCACTGACCATTTCCCATCCCATTACGGTCGCCAATAACATTAACGTAAAGCAGGTTCTTTATAATTTGCGTAAAGCGGTTACATAAAAGAAACAATAGTATTTTGCACAACCTGAAGTACCTTTAACTACGAGTTATAGTTTGTAAACAATGATGGCAAAGGACAACGAAGGAGTTATGATATGAAAAAAAAGGATATATATTTACAAAAGAAGAAAAAAAAATTGAATAATATTTGGACCGAGGTAAGTTTCAGGTCACTGCAGCGTAAACTTGATGCTCCTTTGTAACGAAGTGCTGTTAATTGCAGCTCTAAAAATGGAGGACAGTTACTAAAACCAATACTTAACTCCTCGTAAAGTATCATCAACGGCGCTGCAGTTGCAGTAATAAATATGAGGGACCAGGTGATAAATCTGAAGTTCCTTTAGAGGCTGTCCAAGGCTGATATCTTCTCCTGTGTTCGTAATGTGTCCGTCGCAGATTGACAGGTGTTGTAATCCTCCGATAAGGACCAAGATTGGTATCGAGAACTTTATAAAAAACTCGATCACAGCTGCTCGAAGAACAAACATCCATGCATCAGCAGCGGGAGAACGATCAAACGGGCATGACAGTGGTATAAGGTGCTGAAGACTCAAAAGCAGGCAGGCGTTGATGTCGAATAAAGGGCGCTAACAGCTACACACCATTGCAGCGATCCAAGGCGAATCCACTGCTCTCAGTAGACAAGTACCTCTCAGAGGCAATCCCAACCTCTTCTAAAGGCGTTCAGAAGGATCACTGACCGCAAACTTGGCTTTTCCCGCCCAAAAAAGTCTCTCGTCCTCCATGTCATCATGTGAAGGAAGAAATTATTGGATTAGAACTATCCTCCTTAACGACTGCAAAACAAATAACAAGCAAACAGCACCCAGTTACTAACAAGCAGCAAACATACGACTGCGTGGGCAAAAAAACAAAAAAAAAAAAAAATAAATAAATAGATAAATATATAAATAAACGAACGAAAATACTTTCGGGCGTGATACCCCCAACCTAATAGGAAAAAAAAAATATTTTTTTTTTTATATCTCAACATGTACTAAGAAAAAAAAAATCAACGGCAACGTTAAATAATCTCAAGACCAGTAAATTATCACTTTCACAAACAAAAAACTAACGATATCGAACAATGAAAGAACGAGATGTTGCACCAAAGACACTGCAGGAAGAAAAAGAAAAAGACGAAAAAAAAAAAATCCAAGTGGAAAAGGCATCACAGATTTCTAGAGAGGGCATCAGCGACGACATTGTCCTTCCCTTTCACATGTTTTACAGTCAAATTATATTCCTGAAGCATAAGACTCCAATTAGTGAGCCTTCTGTTTTTTGTTCCTAAATTTGTTCACAAATTCTAAAGGATTGTGATCTGAATACACAACAATTGGATCAACGCTAGCTGTTACATAAATTTCAAATGTGTAAAGCTAAAAACTAAAGCTAGGGCTTCCTTTTCGATTGTGCTATATTTCTTTTGATGCTCATTAAGTGTCCTGGAAAAATATGAAACAGGATGTTCAATACCTTCACTATCGTCTTGCAACAGCACTGCCCCTACTCCGAGATCGCTGGCATCCACCATTAACTTGAATCCCTTCTGAAAGTCAGGTGATTTCAAAATAGGGTAGGTGCTTAAAATGCCCTTTAATTTATCAAAGGCTCGTTGACATATATCGTCCCACAAGAATCTAGATTTTCTCGCTTAAAAGATTAGTTAAAGGAGTTACTATTTCAGAAAACAAAAAATGGAGACAAACCTGCGATAGTAACCAGCGAGACCAACAAATTGACTTACATTCTTCCGAGTTTTTTGGAGTGGGAAAAGCTATATACAGCTTCATGTTCTTTTCCTTGGGTAATACTTTACCTTGCCCGACGTGATATCCAAGGTAGAATAACTTCAGCCTTTCCAAATTCGCATTTAGAAGGTTGACCACGTAAACCAGCGTTCAGCAATTGCGCGAAATAAGGCCCCTGATTCCATCGACATGGTCTTTCCAGTTGTCACTGAAAAATAATTATATCGTCCAGATAAACTACACAACCCTTCAATCCATTCGTGATCATCCACGTCATACTCTGAAGTACTGGCTGTGTTACGCATGCCAAAGGGCATGACTTTACATTCGAATAAACCTTAAAGTGTTGTAAATGCTGATATTTCCCGTGCATTTTCAGTCAGAGGAACTTTCCAGTAGCCTTTTAACAGGTCTAATTTACTAATATACTTGGCATTACCAATCTTATCTATGCAATCTTCTATGCGAGGCAGATGGAAATTATCAGCAACTGTTAAGTCGTTTACTTTTCTGTAGTCAAAAACACAACCTGTCTTGTCCATTTTCCTTTTTCACTAATACAACTGGGGAAACTCCAAGGACTGCTACTTGGTGTTATCAAGTCATTCTCCAACCATATAACTGACTTCTCTTCTCACAGCTTCAGCTTTCTGTGGATTTAACCTGTAAGGGCTTGTCTAATTGGCTGGGTATTTCGGCTTTAGTACCATGTCATGTTGCAAACTACTACGCACAAGACCGGGAGTGTGCTTAAATATTGATGGATGTTCTCTGAATAAATCCTTAATATCAGTAGCTTCCTGAGTCATTCAGATGTTTAAGCAAACTATCTGGGTGTTACACAAAATTTTTAGTTTTCGCCATTCCATCCATAATCTTTGCTTTCCACTTCTTTTGTACCATTACCTTCCTTTTTATGGTACCAACAAGCTGAAACAGATTTTAACCAAATGTTAGCTCTGGAAAAACAAAAATATTTCTTCATAATGTTAATATGACACAACTGAGTACTATTTTTATTTCCTCCCTGGAATTTCCCAATTTTCCACCAAAATAATCAAGATCATTCATTTTCTTCTTAACCACTGCTGGACCTACAAACTGAGCCCTAAACTGACCTGAATAGGAAGTAATACTAGTACTTGTTCTCCGGCCTGCTTTCAAAAATTTCTAACTTGAGACTTTCTATCATAACAAAAGTTTTCATTTTAGCCGCCTGCGGAGTAGAGAGATTATTTGGGGCCCATTGCCAAATGCTCCTTAATTTCTCTTTGAAAGAAAATATAATCAAGAGAACTTACTTTACCCACTACTCCCTTCCCAATGTTTCCTTAATACAATCAAGAGGCCCTCTCACATTGTGTCCATAGACCATCTGAAAAGGAGAAAAACAAAAAACCCAGAGATTCACTAGGGGCTGATCTTAAAGCAAAAAGCATAAAGGCAAGTCATTATCCCATTCCTCAACATGGTCTAAACATACTTAGTCAAAGCATTCTTCAGAGTGGAGTGAAATCTTTCAAGTATTCCCTGACTTTCGGGATGATATGAGGATGCC
>NC_087220.1:15151278-15154705 GCF_015104395.2 Macrobrachium nipponense | reverse complement strand
TATGAGGATGCCAAGTTGTGTTTAATGCCAAGTTCATTCATTTTAGCCTGGAACTCCCTACTAGTAAATTAGAACCTTGATCCGACTGTACTCTCGAGGCAAACCATAACAAGAAAAGAAGTCCATGAGAGGCTTAATAACAATACCACTCCTAATGCCTCTAACAGGTATTACCTCGGGAAATCTAGTGGTTCTGTCCATTATAGTTAACATGTACTGAAAACCTGTTTTGGTTTTGGGTAAAGGACCCACAATGTCAATAACAATTTGCGTGAATGGTTCTTCAACAGCTGGGATGGGAATTAAAGGTGCTTTAGTAATTTTCTGGTTGGGTTTTCCAACCATTTGGCACTGGTGACATGACTTGCAATGTCTGACTACGCCTTTCTTTACAGAAGGCCCAAAAAAATTATCTTTTACTTTGGACAGTGTTTTTCGTATTCCTAAATGACCACCCCATTCACTTTCATGAGCCTCTTGCAAAATAAAATGCCTAAACTTACTAGGTACTACAATTTGTTCCCTTACCTTCCACTCTTCATCAATAGATGTGGTCACTGGACGAATTAATCTATATAACACACCATTCTTTATACATAACTTGCTTCACTTAAATCCTCCTGTTCCTTTAGCTGCTCTGCTTCTTCATATATACTCCTCTATCGCCATCTTCCTTTTGAGCACTAATTAGGGTTTGCCTATCTGGAAACATGCAACTAGAATCTGTAGCAAAGTCTTCAGATACATTAACCATAGACTTTAACGAAAAATATTTTATCAGCTTGGACTTACCTTTCTTTGTCTTTGGTTGAGTTTTGGTTTGGAAGCAGTTTTCCAAATTTATATCAGCATCTCCACCTTTGACTTCCTCTCTAGATTGGGCTCGGGTTACAGGAACAATAGGTTTAACATTTACCATAACACGTTCATTAACCACACTAGCCCCCTTTCGACCTCCTGATGCACAGGCTGTGCCACTACCTTGCATCACATCATTGCCTATCAACAAATCCACAGCACTCACAGGCAATGCACTAACTACAGCCAGTTTCAACCTACCAGTTACCAAAGGAGATTCCAGATAAACTTCTTCCAAAGGCCAAGATGTTACTGTATCTGGGAAACCCCCAAGCAACACAAAATCCTGACCTTTCCGTGAGAAATCTTTAGAGAGAGAGGTTTCCAGAATGCAGGATTGGCACGAGCCAGTATCCCGTAGCAAATGCAACCCGATATTACCATCTAGTTGCCTCAGATCCAACTTTCACCATACCTCCTAAAGACAAAGTCTTCAAATTCCTTACCATAAGGCATGCTCCCCATGCTCACCTCTATCCTTCAAGACTAGAAGACACAGGCGGCACTGACCTACAATCCATCAACATAACTGGTTTAACCGACTTAGTTACTTCAGGACAATGTGACTTAACATGACCTTTCTTACCACACTTATAACAAACAATGTCCCGGGCCTGCCTCGCACCCCTCGAAGGCGATGAAGGACTTTCTCTACCCTTTATTACTTCCACCTTTTCCACACCTGCTTCCCAATGAGTTTTATTCTTACCATAATGCTTGTGTGACAAAACAAACCTGTCTGCTGCCTTTGCTGCCTCATTCACATTATCAATGTTAAATTCTTCAATATGGATGCGAACGTCTTTGGGAATGTTATTTTTAAAATCCTCCAACAAAACCAGTTCTCGTAACTCGGCAAATGTAGTTGCCTCCTCTGCAGCCAACCACTCGTCAAGTTTAACTGCTTTCTGGCCTGCTCATTCTACAAATGTTTGATTAAACATTTTACGCCAGGATCTGAATTTCTGCCGGTAAGCTTCTGGGATTAGCTGGTATAGCATTTAAAAAACCATTTTTTTTTCACAATATCATAATCACTGGAATCTTCTGCACTTAACGCTGCATAAAACTACTTGTGCCTTACCAGAGAATGCAGATTTGCACTAATCAGCCCAGAGTTCCTTGGGCCAAGCTAACTGATGAGCTACTTTCTCAAAAGCAACGAAAAATTTTCCGACATCTGACTCGCTAAACTTAGGAATTAGCTTAGTTCCCCACTTATCACTGAACTTAGCTGGCACAAAATCACTCTTAGAAGTTTCATCAGACTTTAAAGACTTTAAAGTTATCTCTAACTGAAGAGTTTTACTTTGTTCTTCAACCGCCTTTTCTTTTTATCAGGCTTCCATAAGAGCTCTCTTTTCAGCCAATATTGCTTTTTCTGCTTCCATTTGCTCTCTTTCAGCTATCTTTCTCTCTCTATTCAGCTTTCTCTCTGCTCTCTGTCAGCTTCTCTCTGCTGTGCTCGTTTAGCGCGTTCGAGCTCCTGTTGCTCTTTTATGAAATATGCTAAGTCAGATCCAGACAATCCAAGTTTCTCACCAATGGCGGTTAACTCGCTTAAAGTTGACATCTCGTTAAACTGAGCAATTGCTGCTTAACACGAAGAACTATTAAAGTGTTCCGTAAAGAGAGAGAGAGATACTTTTTCACACTACCTCACTGACCATTTCCCATCCCATTACGGTCGCCAATAACATTAACGTAAACAGCAGGTTTCTTTATAATTTGCGTAAAGCCGTTACATAAAAGAAACAATAGTATTTTGCACAACCTGAAGTACCTTTAACTACGAGTTATAGTTTGTAAACAATGATGGCAAAGGACAACGAAGGAGTATGATATGAAAATGGAAATATAAATATTTATTTACAAAAGAAGAAAAAAAAATTGAATAATATTTGGACCGAGGTAAGTTTCAGGTCACTGCAGCGTAAACTTGATGCTCCTTTGTAACGAAGTGCTGTTATTGCAGCTCTAAAAATGGAGGACAGTTACTAAAACCAATACTTAACTAACCTCGTAAAGTAGTCATCAACGGCGCTGCAGTTGCAGTAATAAATATGAGGGACCCAGGTGATAAATCTGAAGTTCCTTTAGAGGCTGTCCAAGGCTGATATCTTCTCCTGTGTTCGTAATGTGTCCGTCGCAGATTGACAGGTGTTGTAATCCTCCAGATAAGGACCAAGATTGGTATCGAGAAATCTTTTATAAAAACTCGATCACAGTCAGCTCCTCGAAGATAAATATCCATGCATCAGCAGCGGCGGGAGAACGATCAAACGGGCGTGACAGTGGTATAAGGTGCTGAAGACTCAAAAGCAGGCAGGCGTTGATGTCGAATAAAGGGCGCTAACAGCTACACACCATTGCAGCGATCCAAGGCGAATCCACTGCTCTCAGTAGACAAGTACCTCTCAGAGGCAATCCCAACCTCTCTAGCGTTCAGAGGATCACTGACCGCAAACTTGGGCTTTTCCCGAAAAAAAGTCTCTCTGCCTCCACGTCATCATGTGAAGGAAGAAATTATTGGATTAGAACTATCCTCCTTAACGACTGCAAAACAAAA
>NC_087220.1:15143778-15148778 GCF_015104395.2 Macrobrachium nipponense | reverse complement strand
CAATTGGAAACACAACACTACCAGTACACAACATATATAGATCTAAAAAAATAAACTTTTGACGGGGAAACACTTTTCAACATAGCAACACGAGAAAACACTTTTTTGACAACAGCAAACCAATCCAATAGGTCGACACCTATTCCAGTTAACATGCAAATTCCCAGAAGCGTGCGTACCAAATAGTGGAGAACTAACTCATCTAAGAGGTGGAAGGCTTGACCTATCCTTTGCAAACTCAACCATTAAAGGAGCAACCAATATGGAAGTTGCATGAAACCCTACCAGTGACAAATAGTCATTGATAATCGGGTACAACTAAAAAAAAAAAAAAAACTACCCCCCAAACCGCCACCTCCAGAGAGATGGAACCCCAAGTCAGAAAACTGGGCTGTATTCAAAGTCACCATGATGAGATGGGCGACTGACTACCTAGAAAACCCACTGAGCGACATAAAGCTACTCTACAAAGATTTCATTGGCTATATCAGAGAGGCAGCAAATGCCTCCATGCCAAAGCTCAAACAAGCCAGGACCCATCGCCAGGATGCATGGAATTATTGTGAAAGAGTCAGACAACTCAAAGCCAGAGTCAACAGAGACAGAAAACTCTTTCGACAGGATACATCAGACGAGATGCACAAACTCCTCAGAGGCAATAGCCCATGCAACAAAAGAGACAAAGGAGATCAAACAACAGGCATGGTATAAATGGTGTGCCAACATTAGCAGACTAACACCAGTGACCTAGATCTGGAAATTCCTTGCAAAAATTTCAGGCAAGGGCTAAATAGGGCAAACCATCTAACCCTAGCCAGAAGAAGAAGCTGACAACATAGCCAGAAACTTTGCAGAGAGAACAAGCTCACACAACTTTCCTCATATAAAATAGGAAAAAATAGATGAGTGCATCTCTTCAAGGTGTAGAGAAATCAACACTGCCTGCAACACACCGGATGACACAGACACACCTTTCACTATGGAGGAACTAAACAGTGTGATTAGCAAGGGAAAAGACACAGCCCCTGGTGCAGATGCAATCACCTACAGCATGCTGAGGCACATGGGCGACCCTGCCAAGTAAGTATATCTCCTCCTGGTAACAGGACATATGCAGATCACACCAGGCCAAAAAAAAATGGCTGTAACAAAACATGCAACCAATTCCAAAGCCAAAGGACCCAGGCGCATACAGGCCGATATCCCTTGTCAGCTTCAAAGAAGAAGTTGCTGAAAGAATGGTCCTAAACGTACTAACAGGCTGCAAAATGGCAGAAGTTCCATAGTGGTCGTTTTAGACCTAGAAAAGGCATATGAGTTGGCAAATGCAGCAGCCATCTTCTCCTCCTTATTCTGGAAGAGGATCAAAGGCAACCTACTTGCATGGACAAAAGACAGAGAAGCTAGGGTAGTGTTCCAAGGCAGAACGTCTGAGTACTACCCTCTTGAAAATGGCACTCCCCAGGGGGCTATGCTAATATCTAGCCTGCCTAGAACTACCAAAAGGAGTAGAGGTCTTCATATGCGCTGACGACGTTTGCACCGTCAACTCAAGCCCTCGAAGAAAACTCCATAAGAAGCAAGAAGCCTTGTATTAAATATAGAACAAATACACACAACCGGGTATTTTCTTTTGATGCACATCATCAAAGTTTCTTGCAAATGAGACACCGTCTCATCTTCGTATTTCCTGTCTTTCCTCGATAATAAAAAATTATGTGAAATGTCTACTAAAGAAATGTACATGTCTTTTACTGAGATACCATCTTTTTTTTTTTTTTCAAATAGCCGTCCAATTTTATTACAAGAACTTTTTATTTACACTTAGATTATCTGTTAATCTCATAGAAATACATATTCATGAATGATTTCAAATCTCTCTCTCTCTCTCTCTCTCTCTCTCTCTCTCTCAGTTATGACAACAACACACCGCAAATCACATTCGAAATGAGTAACAATTCGCCCCAGCTCTTCTGTCGCCACACAGAACATAGACCAATTCCTCCTATAGGTAAACAAAAACCCCCGACAATAGTATTGTTCCCTCCAAACGAAATGAATTAGTTTCTGAAAAGAGTTTTTTTTTTATTTCGAGCAAGATGACACGTAAGGGTCTTCACACAATGGCGATCGTTAATGGATAGTGGGGATTTGAAGTGAATAAGAGGTTTCGTGCAAACCTTTGGACTCCACCGACCAACAAAACTAAGAGTGGCATAAAACGGATAAATGGGTTAAAATTAAGTAGCTGAAAGTAACAACTGGTTTTTTATTAAAATCACTTTGGAAGAACGTTATTGGAAACAAGGTTTTTTCAATGACGCTTATTAGTTTCTTGACATAAGAAAGACCATCTTACATTATCATAGCCAGCCTTTGTCAGGGCTATATCATGCAGCGTCCCTTCTGACCTTAGCTCCAACCCCTTTCATTCATTTTAATGTAACTCCGTTCATATTTTCTTTCTCCAATATTATTTTCCACCTTCTCCTAACTATTCATTTATAGTGCAACAGGAAGTTTTCAATATGCCTCGAAAGTCTTTCGTGGTGAATGTCCGAACACAACCACACATTATCTTAGACACCAGAAAATTATTCTTATTTTCCACTGTCCCCCGATGACTCTCTCTCCTCTCTATCGCTTCCACTACATGTTAAGTTTTGTATCAGAATTTCGACATAAGAAATGTTCTGTAACATGTTCTGGAAATTTCGTTGCATTTAGGAAAAATTCCCGCTTATCATTATTCAGCTGTCACGTTCAACTTTATATTATTTCGTTCTTTATAATTTAGATCTGTCTCTCTGTCTCTCTCTCTTTCTCTCCATACAATATTATTTCGTGCTTTATGTCTAAGTCTCTCTTTCCTTTTTTTCTGCATCAACATTCATTATCATGAAATAAATTCCTCCCATACTGGCAATAGTTGCGCAAAATCCTAAAATCGTGTACTGGAAGAACGAAAAACAAAACATCTACCATTCCTGAAAGCCTTCGTCGAGCAAATAAGAGGAGTTAAACTTTGACAAATAGAGACGGACACAACGGTATCTTTCATCTCCAGTTTCTTGTAAAACGTTTTTATGTATTTTCTGGTGCTTTTTGGGTCCAAGAAAAAAAAATTTAAAAGAACGACTTTGACAGTAGAACTGAAAGGGAATATTAAAACTTTATATCTTCTTCAATGCTTTTGGAAGTACATAAGAAATGTTGACATCTTTAATGCTTGTTTTATAATGAGAATACTATCCTTATTACAAGAATCATTTTCAATTAAATAACGAACATTATCATGATAGCTTGAAGGGAATTATGATATATATTGTACACAAATAAATACTTTAAGTACAGTTTATATACATACACACATACATACATACACAATATATATATAATATATATATATATATATATATATTATATATATATATATATATATTATATATATTATTATATATAATATTATATATATATATATATATATATTATATATATATATATAATATATATATATATAACATGATAAATATACATACACTATATAATTATATTATATTATATATTTTAATATATATATATATATATATATATATATATATATATAATATATATATATATATATACTAATATATATATGTATATATATATATATATATATATATAATATATATATATTATATATATTATATATATATATATATATATAATATGTTAGCAATTCAGTACATATATGAAAATATATAGTTTGCGGAGTAAAAGTGAATTTAGATATAAAAGGACATTTGTAACTTGAATTGATATAAATGGATCACGGTTCGATGTGATAATTATTCATAACAAAAGGCTACGTGCTGTCAACGCTCGAATTGGCTAACATGGTAGACGGGGTTCCATATCGATTCTAATTGAAAGCACCGGTCAGGGTGTTTGTAAGGTCAGATCGATATGAACTTATAGCGTCTGTTGGCTGATTGGATAGCGTCACGACTGTCCTATTTCGTCCCCGTCCACTTGGACAGTGGTTCACCCATGGGGGGACGAAATTAATTAATCAACTAAAAAATTCCCATTCGGTACTATGAAAATATATCATTTGGGAGGTAAAGAATTTAGATAATTAAAGGACTTTGTAGCTTAATTGATATAAAGGATCACGGTTCGGTGTAATTATTCTAACAAAAGGCTACGTGCCTGTCAAACGCTCGAATTGGCTAACATGGTAGCGGGGTTCCATATCGATTCTAATTACGAAAGCACCGAGGTCGAGGGTGATTTGTAAGGTCAGAATCGATATGACTTATAGCGTCTCAGTTGGCTGATTGGATAGCGTCACTGACTGTCCTGATTTCGTCCCCCGTCACATTGGACAGTGGTTCGATCCCAATGGGGGGAGACGAAATTATTATCAACTAAAAAAAAAAAATTCCCCTTCGGTACATATATGAAAATATATCATTTGGGAGTGAAAGTGAATTTAGATATTAAAGGACATTTGTAGCTTGAATTGATATATAAATGGATCACAGTTGATGTGATAATTATTCATAACAAAAGGCTATGTGCTGTCAAACGCTCGAATTGGCTAACATGGTAGAACTGGGGTTCCATATCGATTCTAATTACGAAAGCACCAAGGTCGAGGGTGATTTGTAAGGTCAGAATCGATATGAACTTATAGCGTCTCTGTTGGCTGATTGGATAGCGTCATGACTGTCCTGATTTCGTCCCGTCACTTGGACAGTGGTTCGTCCCATGGGGGAACGAAATTAGTCAAACTAAAAAAATTCCCATTCGGTTATATGAAAATATATCATTTGGGAGGTAAAGTGAATTTATATTAAAGGACATTTGTAGCTTGAAGATATATAAATGGATCACGGTTCGATGTGATAATTATTCATAAAACAAAAGGCTCGTGCTGTCAAAGCGAAATTGGCTAAACAGGTAGACGGGGTTCCATATCGATTCTAATTACGAAAGCACCCGAGGCGAGGGTG
>NC_087220.1:15136278-15138778 GCF_015104395.2 Macrobrachium nipponense | reverse complement strand
GGCTACTCAGGTGCTGTCCGCTGGATATAGGCTAGGCTAGTCGAGGCACAATCACCGCCGATAATCACAACACAAAACAACCAACCGAGAACCACAACCATACAACAACTTAACAACCCGACAAATCACTGCGCAGACGAACACCAACAGCTCAAAACAACACGACAACCATACAACAACTTAACCCAGCACAGCAAACCGTCAACACCAACACTGTCCCCAGCCGCCAACTCACAGGCACCGAAATGAACAACCAACCTCTTTAACTTCACCAAAACCAGACAGTATAACAACTGTTTCCCTCGAGTTTTTGCTCTGTTGCCTATTAAACAAAAGGCCACCTACGGTAGTTTTTTTTTTTTTTTTTTTAGTTATCTTTGAATTATGGCCAAACAATCAACCAATGCAATGTATCACAGATTTTGACTCATCTTTGCACAACGCCTTTACGTCAGTGTTCGTAAGTGCTGATTTATCAGGATGTTTATTTCATTTAGGTAAGAAGGTTCAATATAATACTGACTCTTCGTTTGCATTGAAAGTAAAATGCTTTCTTGCGTGGAAGAGGGGAGCGGAGACGAAGAGTTGAACCTCTTCTCCTTATCGAATGTGTAATGTACATGATCTTACCTTACCTTACAGACCTTACAGTTCGTTCGGGTTGCCCCAGGTCCCTCAGTGTGAGGCACCTCTAATGTCTACCAGAGAGTTGCTAGTCAATCTTCCGGGTATATTTGCATCTTCACCTCTTGGATGGTCTGGGATGGCAGTTTTAGATATTTGTCGAGCTTATTCTTAAACACATCTACGCTCACTCCTGATATATTCCTCAGATGAGCTGGCAACGCATTTGAATAGACGGCTGCATTATCGATGCTGGTGCTTAGTGGATAATGTCCTGTGTGCTTTCCTTATTTTTCCTGGTATAGTTTTGGGCACTATTAATCTAACCTCTGCTTGCCTTTCTGATATTTTGAGTTCCATGATGTTTTCTGCTATTCCTTCTATCTGTTTCCATGCCTGAATTATCATGTAGCGTTCTCTTCTCCTTTCTAGACTATATAATTTTAAGGATTGTAGTCTTTCACAGAAGTCAAGGTCCTTAACTTCTTCTATTCTAGCTGTAAAGGACCTTTGTACACTCTCTATGTGTGCAATATCCTTTTGATAGTGTGGGTACCATATCATATTGCAACATTCAAGTGGACTACGAACATATGTTTATACAGCATAATCATGTGTTCAGCTTTTCTTGTTTTGAAGTGCCGTAACAACATTCCCATTTTTGCTTTACATTTTGCCAAAAGAATTGCTATTTGATCATTGCATAACATGTTCCTATTCAATCATCACACCAAGGCTTTAACTGCTTCCTTATTTGTGATTGTCTCATTATTAGGTCCCCTATATGCATATAGCTTTCCTTCTCTGTCTCCATAATTTATTGATTCAAATTTATCAGAGTTAAATACCATCCTATTTACCTCTGCCCAATCATATACTTTGTTAAGGTCTCTTTGTAGAGCGTTCCTATCTTCATCACAAGTAATTTCTCTACTTATTCTTGTGTCATCAGCGAAACTACTCACTACCGAATCCTTAACATTACTGTCTATGTCTTCAATCATAATAAACAAAACAGTATTGCAGCTGACACCGTACCTTGTGGCACACCGGATATTACCTTGGCTTCATCCGATTTCTCATCGTTTGCAATAACTATCTGTTTTCTGTTGTGTAAAAATTCTTTTAACCATCTTCCTACTTTATCCACGATATTGTGTTTTCTAATTTCCTTCGCTAATATATTATGGTCTACTTTGTCAAAAGCTTTTGCAAAGTCTAGATAAACCACATCTGTTTCATTTCCACTTTTCATATTTTTAAATATGTTCTCACGGTGGACTAACAATTGAGTTTGTGTACTTTCTCCGGGTACGAAACCATGTTGTCCTATATTAAACAAATTATTTTTTATTAAATGTTTCATAATATTTTTCTTCATTACCCTTCATCCACTTTCATAATATGTGATGTTAGACTCACAGGCCTATAATTACTTGCCTCTAGTCTTGATCCACTTTTGAAAGTAGGAGTAATATATGCTAATTTGTCCTTATCATAAATCTTGCCTGTATCTACACTTTGTCTTAATAATATTGCAAGTGGCTTTGCGATAGAATGAACTACTTTCTTTAACAAAATAGCAGGAATTCCATCAGGCCCTGCTGCAGCTCCATTTTTTATTTCATTAATAGCCTGCACAATATCAGCTTCATTAATATCTATGTCACCTAAATATTCACTATTTTCGTCCCTTACTTCTATATCATTATCTTCATTATCTATTCTAGGGGTGAAATTCTCTCTTATATCGTTCTGCCAATATGTTGCAAATTTCCTTTTTTTCATTCGTTAATCTCCCTTCATTTCTTAGAGGGCCAAATTTCTATTCTTCTTTTATTCATCTTTTTGAGTATGAGTATAATAATTTGGGGTT
>NC_087220.1:15118778-15131278 GCF_015104395.2 Macrobrachium nipponense | reverse complement strand
GCTGGATTGTATTGTATCCTGTCTGTGGGAAGAGAGCAGAAGAGGGGGTAACAACAGGTAGAGGGGAAAACAGAGCTTGTCTTAAAATGGAAAGTTGTAACAAAGTTTTTAAGACTTGTCGCAAAAAGCTTCTCCTAAGTTTATGGCGGCGTCTTCCACCAGTCTTCTTGTTTGGACATTTTATTTTTTTAAATGATATCAAAGCCATCCCAATTCGGTCTATGGTTGTTGTTGAAGGCATGGGAGACTATTGTATCGTTCTGTGCATGTCGTGCTTATGAGCGTTTGTGTTCCACAAATCGGGCCGGTATTCCTCTTCCACTTTCCCCAAAATATTTTCCCTTACAATCTTGACAGGGGATTTCGTCAACCCTCGGAATGATAGTATTCTTATCGTTATTGCTGTTTCTAATTAGTTTGTGCATATCGTTTTGTGGTATTTTAAAACTATTTTAGAATTTTTCTTAGGAAATGCTGTAAACTAAATTATTATAGTTTTTTGTAATTATTATTCTATGACAAAGCAGGAAAATCAATTGTTGATATAAACTGTCATTTTATTGAACACCGGCTATTTGTATTGTTTGGGGATGTGTTATAAACACAACAATAGTTGCCAAAATATTGTTGTTGTTTTTTTAAATAAATTAGAATCACAAAAGATGTACATTTATTGTAGATATACAAGCAATATTTCCAAGTTTGTAACTAAAGAATTTTCAAGCTATATGTTTTGATTTTGATTTATATTGTTTTTGTAGCAAAATGTTATCTAAGTTCATATTAATACTTTTGTATTAAGAGAATTATTCAAATAATGTCAATTTTTGAAAAGTATATAAAGAATAAAGATATATATATATGTTTCTGGCTATTGATAGCATAGTTACATAAATTGTCGAGGTTGGGATTAAATAGGTGGGGTAAGAATCTGTTTTGGGTTTTTCCTTTGAATTGTTAACAGGACAATAAAAAGCTTTCTTAGCTCGTGGAATGGTTTTGTTACCAATAAAATAATCGGGGTGTCTTAGTCCTCTGAAAGTTGATCGTAAGGACTGAATTACTCCATCGACAAACTCTGGGTTGCATATTTTAAATGCACGTGGGGCAAAGTTCGTAGTTTGTTGTTTTGCGATACACAGGGAATTTAAATTTATGATTACTGTGATCTCTAATGACTTGTGCATCCAAAAGAGTTGGGCAGTTATCAACTTCTCTTTCTAATGTGAATTTTATGGAGGGCAGAATGCTGTTCCCTACTTCTACGAATCTGTTCAAGTTCTGATCGTTTCTTCGGATGACAAAGTTATAAATATTTTCCCCAAAAGACACCAGTTTTCTGTGATTGCTAAAAGTAACAAGAAATAAGTTAAAAGAGAGCAGGTAAGGGATAATCAATAGTAGTAATGGATACAAGAGTATACCTACAAAAAGCCTAAGCCCTGCTTAACGTTAGCTACGCCTACACACCTCTAGAATCACCTCCTACCGCTACAAAAATGCAACAGAAATTCAATAGGAAAACTTAGGAAAATTGCCAACACCCTCCCCGTTACCGCACATAAAGACCTACTCCTTACTAAGATATCCTTCTAATTCCCAATGTGCCTTATTTTCACGGGTACCCAAAATTCATAACCAGGGTGTCCTCTGAGGCCAATTGTTGCTACATGTGGATCTCCACAGAACAACCTAGCTGTTTGACTCACTCAAATACTTTTTTTTTCTAGTTCTGACTCTTCCTCCTATGTGAATGTTAAAGAACCGATGCTTTGACTTTCATTTCAGTGTCAGGTCGCTAACTGCTGTTTATTATTACACCTATGTCGTTGTTCATTATTTACACAGAATAGAGTACCGTAATGTCAAGCAATCATCGTTGGCACACACATGCGCACACACACACACACACACACACACACACACACACACACACACATATATAATATATATATATATATATATATATATATATATATATATATATATATATATATATATATATGTTATCCCCCCCTTTATTCCCTAAACTACACAAACTGGGAACTCTTACCTGTTGCAACGGTGCCCTGTCTGTAAGATGTCACGAGGCTTATTAAGGACTGCTAAATATAAAAAAAATATAATTTATTTCCAAAAGCCATTGGTTATAACAAAGAACAAAGTGATTAACAAGTCATAATGGCATAAATACCCAAATCTGCCCATAAAGAAAACCAATAAGATAACATTCTACCTTCCTGACTAAAGGTTACACTCTCAAACCCGAAACAAGTCACATTGTTCTACTATTCGTCAGTTAGAGAATCCCATTCCTAATCAACCATGGAATCGGGACCCATCTGTAATAAAGATAATAGTTATTAATAGACACCCCACGTCACTCTTTTCAAAGTATTTACGTAAAGAGAATATTTCCAAACTTCTCTCTCTTTTCCAAAAGGTAACAGTTTTTCTAAGTTTTTATAGAACGTGTCTTACCTTTCGATGGGCGTTTTCTCCCGACACTTCGAGCAACCGCTTGTTCTCTCCTTTGCACAAAGAATGCGTCTTCCAAAGTACCCATGAACCAGTAGGCCTGTAATATTGCGTACAAACGAATGCACATGCCTCGCAAACGGGGAACGACCTCTGAGGACAAGTTGCTTGTTCAGCCAAAAATACCTTTCTCTCCCATGTGAACTTTGCAGGGTAGGGTACCACCCCTTGTCCTCCTAGGCGAGTAGAGCTATGTGACTTTATTATTATATAAAACACTTTAAACATATTATTAGCCATTCCCCCCTCTTTCAACCTCTTTAGAGGAGCTCGGCTACCCTAATGCTAGCTCCCGCCTAGCTCTAGATACACAAGCGTCTTACAATATATATAAAACCAGAGGCTGGCTCAAAAAAGAAAATAATGCACTCCCGTCTCACACCATATCGGCAACTAATGCCCAATGTATCAACTGTACCACATGACTTAGAGCCACCTCCGTTTGCCGGAGCACTTGTTGCTCGTCGAATGCATAAAAGTTTAAGGACTCCAAGTACACAAATGGTGATCAGTATAGCGCCCTAACATGATCATACTATTGGTATAGTATAGCGGTCAGCGAAAAAAAAAAAAAAGGTTCATCTTCACCACTATCTTCGAGTGGCGGGACAGTAATGGACTCCACTGTAGGCGGGATTCGAACCGCCTTATGGCTTCCGTGTGTAGGTGTCGGTGAAACAAAACCTTTATCGACGAGTTGTAGACACGCCGACTAAGTACCATGAAGAAGTCTGTAAGAATCCTGCAGGAACTGTCAAACAGCTGGGATCCCTGTAGAATGAGCGAATTGTTGTAGACGCAGGTCGAGTACGTAACCCGACTCGAAACAACTCAGCACGCGCCATTATTCAGCGTCTGCGACCCTCGTGAGTGTATCCAACACCCTCCCGTCGCCTAAACTGTAGATTCGACGTTTTCTACTGAAGTAAACGTGGTCACCACCCCGTTATTCTAATGCAAGTGCTACTCGCACCCCCCCGCCTCATCGAAGACTGTAGACTCCTGGTTTATCCAGAAATTATATCGAAGACATCTCATCCTTTGCAAGGCAGTCCACAAAAATTGCCCTTCGTGTGTAGGACTTGACTCAATCTCTGGTACTGTAGAACGAAGTCGTCTCCCTTGGCATCCTCACATAGAGTTGGAAATTCTCCAAAGTCATTGTGTGTCCGTATTTAAAAGGTCTACATGGTCATAAAAATAACTAAAAGTCTTGTTTTACCCACAAAATTCGTCACTAATTAATATATTCAATCTACTAATCAAAATATTAAAAAAAGAAAAAAAATTCCTCGCTAAACCAAATAATCTTTACCTACTGAATTCTCACAAATAATCCCATATCTGACAAACACACTATCAAAAGAGAACTCATGAAGTCTAACAGAAACCCTTTTATGGTTTATATAACTAGCCTCCATAAAATATAATGCCGAACACCCCTTCTATCCAACTCACATACCCTGACAAATTATATCTTCTATCTAAAAGATAAATGCTATTTAGAGCTTAACCCTCACTGCAACATCTCTCGTAAGAAAAGAAAAAGAAGAGAGAAAAAAAAAATAAGATAATACAACAATAGTAAGTGAACTTTCCCTTCCCCATTACACAGCGCACATAAGAGAAAAGAAAAAGAAAACCATCAGTTGTTTAATCATCTCGGACGACGTTAAGAAAGAAAAAAAAACATATATAATTCAACATCTTTTCGCAAAACGGAATGTGTACCGTTACAGAATCTGCTAGCGCAGCAACCCTATCGACAAGAAAAAAAAATCCCCTTATATGACACGTTCTCGTGAAATGTCATAATCGGCATCTCCGAAAACCGTGCAAATCCCCGAGTCAACAATTCCAAAGGGAAGGTTCGCAACCGGACTCCTTACAGCAACTTCAGCAAAAAAAGAAACCCACCTATGAACACGTCAGGTGCTTAGCATTGCAGCATATTCAGACTCGCGACGCTAGAAACTCGTGATTCTCAAAAAAAAATGTTTAGTACTGAACTTCATAAGCACACTCCCCAGAACCATCTCATTATACATAAACCATCATCTTAATAATAACACCACTCAGGTGACATAAATAATTCTTCTATTTAATTACTGACCCCACGCTAAAAAAAACCATCCCGTTTCTCAGCTAAAGCAAACATTTGCCGAAAAATATTAACCCCGAAATCTTACGCCAAAACACCGCAGACTTACATACAATAAGAGAGAAAAACATTCGAAGGAAACTAAGGAGAAGGAAAAAAAATGCAAAGCCATTCTGTCATCAAATTACAAAAACAGATAACAAGGAAAAAAAAAAGGAAAAATGAATGCAATTGCGCGATCATATATTAATTGCCACAACCAATTCTTTTCAATTTGAGGTATGTGTTAGCTTCGACTGACCTGTTCGTTCATTTAAAACTACAAACCTATTTCCAATTTTCTCTTCAATGACTTTAAAAGGACCTTCAAACTTCGGGCCTAGTTTGTAATTTAACTCATTTCTCACGTTAAGTTTTAAGAATACCTTATCACCGACAGTGATCTTGGGATCAGATGATTTACTAATACTCTTTTGAACCATTTCTCTGGTTGTGGACTCGAGATTACGGCTAAGACATGCGTGTCTCTCTCTCGCTGTGGATATCAGCGCTTCAACCATACCCTCCCCCTGGTGAGGCGTAGTTAACAAATCAAATGTGCCTCGCGCTGGTACCAAACAAAGCTTCAAAAGGGGACATTTTAATTGAATCGCTAACCATGGTGTTAATGCTATGTCTAACAACGTTAATATATCTGTCCAATTTCTATCATTACCAACCTACCGTTTTTCTGAGCGCTTCGAGCACTTTCCTGTTCGCTCGTTCGCACACCCCATTAGCCTCGGGTCTGTATGGAATAATTGTTACTTTCTGTATTCCCATGAATCAGCTAAACACTCCAAGGTTTTGTTCACAAATTCCCTCCCATTGTCGGTTAATAGAACTTCGGGTGAACCGTATCTGCAAACGATACCATTGAAAAATGCTATGGCTACTTCTTCGGCCGTTTTATGCTTAAGTGGGAAAATTTCTACTATCCTTGTAAGTTCATCTATTATCACTAGCAAGTACTTGTTCGCGTATTTAGACTCACAAAAATTCCCTAAGACGTCCATATGTATTCTCTGAAAAGGTTTACTCGGTATAGGATACGATCCTTATTTGCATGACGTTGTCCTAGCAGGCTTACATGCGTTGCACACCACACAATTCCTTACGAAATTTTCCACATCTTTACCCATATTTTTCCAAATGTATTTAGCCCGAACCTCATCATGAGTTTTTTCTATTCCTACGTGAGGACTACCGAACCTGCAATGAACTATATTCTAAAACCACTGGAATTAGGACTTTCGGAATTACGATCTGTGTCGTATCTCCTTTACTTTCACTGGTTCTCAACTTATATTTAATTTTCCTAACCAACAGATTTCCTTCTAACTCCAAACCCGAAAAAGGCAAGCTATAACGTTTCTTGACTATTCCCCTCTCAGAAATGCTTTCGCATCTGCTAAGACCTGTCTTCATCTTGCTTTAGCTCTATGAGGGGTATATCATTGTATGGCTTCGTTAGTGACCTGCGCGGACTTGGAAACCTTCCGCGTCATGAAAACTCCTGCTCAAAGCGTCCACGACAACATTAAATTTGCCCTCTATATATTTGAGCTTTGCATCAAAATCTCTGATAGTTAGAAACCATCGAGCTCTTTTGGGAGACAAATCGGGTTTATTAAAAAGATCGTAACGGTTTGTGGTCTGTAAAGGACTTCTACTTTATTCCCCATCAGTAACATTTTAAAAATGAACTAAGCTCGACACTATTGCAAAGGCTTCCTTATCTATGGTGGCCATGGACTTTCTCGTACTGCCTTTTGTCCTGAACTTCCTGCTATAAAAGCTATAGGATGAAATTTCCCATCAAACTTTTGCAATAAGGCATGCACCTATGCCTTCCTGGCTTGCATCAGTCACTAATGTAAAAGGTTCCTTAAAATCTGGAAACTTCAAAACCGGGGGATTCATTAGCGCATCTTTAAGCTTTTGAAAACTCTCTGCCTGGGAGTCCTTCCATTGAAATTGAACGTCTTCCCGCAACACATCAGTTAGGGGAGGTGCTATGTTAGAAAACCCTTTTACGAACCTCCTGAAGAAACCGGCGATACCCAGGAATGACTTAATCTCTTTCTTTGATCTGGGGATGCGAAAATTCGCTATTGCTTTGACTTTATCGTCATTTACTCTAACCCCTTTCTTAGATATGACGTGACCTAGATATGTGATCTGTTTTTTCAAGAACGAACACTTGGCTAACTTGATTTTTCAACCCCGCTAATCTAAGCCTCCTAAGTACTTCTGTAAGCACTTCCAGGTGTTGCGCAATCGTGTCCGTTGCGATCAGGATGTCATCCATATACAAAAAACATTTTTGCCCAATAACCCGTGCAAAACTGTGTTCACCAACCTGGTAAAAAGTCATCGGACTGCCGATAAACCGAAAAGCATTCGCGTAAATTCATAGTGTCTTGGGCACTGAAAAGGCGGTATATTCCTTGCTACTCTCGAAGAGAGGGACCTGTAAGAAACCTTGCGCAAAATCAATTGAGCTATAAATATTATGTCCCCCAATTTCGACAAAAAGATCTGGTATGCACGCAACTGGGTAGCGGTCAGGGATCGTTTTCTCATTTAAACGTCTAAAATCGTCGCATACACGGACCGAACCGTCTTTCTTAGGTACCGCTAACAAGGGAAAGTTGTAAGGAGACACACTGGGTCTAATGATTCCTTCTTCTTCCCATCTATTAATTTCTTTCTCTACCTGTTCTCTGATTTTGAAAGGTATGCGATATGCAGGCAATACTAAATAGGTTTTGTGTTGCTCTCCAAATTTACCTTATCTCTAACACATTAGTCAACCCCAATTTATCACCTTGCAAGGCTACCGTATCCCCAAATTCCGCCAAGAGCCCGCTTATCGCTTCAACGTGTTCGCTATAATCCGCATTAGCCAAATGTTCACTATATGTTTGTTTCCTTGATTGTATTTCTGCCTCCGAAAACTCAGGTTTCCCCTCTACGATAGCCACAGAACCACTTTATAGCAGTTCCAATCATGGAAGTCTACTATATATGTATTTTTCTGGTATCTCCTAACTGTATCATTACAGTTTAATAGCTCCACCCACGTAACCCTATTCTTGGATACACTGTTTCACCGATGCCGTGCTAACAACTCCCCTGAGCTTTTCACTGTTTTCAATAACACACACATCTGTGGGTTTTCTCATTTCCTTCAATTTAATTTACCATAACCTTTGAACCTGGTAGTAACATAATATCTTCAAATAAAAAACACCTCTATATTTGTGGTTACTATCTCCCCTTGCCACCGCCCATACAAACAATTCACCACCCTCAGTATTATCCCCAGCATTGTTAGTATCAGAAACAACATCCATATTAGTATCATCACCAGTATTGTTAGAATCATTGTTACCACTATGAACTCTGATAGAACTCCCGTAATCATCTCCCAGATCACCAACGTGTGTTTTAACATTACCTTTCCCCATAACACTCGTATCACCGCCATTAATACCACCGAGCACCTCTCCTCTTTCAATAACCTCCATGTCCTCCATTCTATTCACGTCCTCATATGGTATGAGGTAATTCATTTTCCCGATTGATTATCCATTAGCACTGCATGGATCGAAATCTGGTCTTCTACAAGTAGGATGACCCAACAAGATTTTATTACCTAAGGCAATTCCTTTTATTACCCAAAAAAAGGTTTCTGTTAACACTCTGTCACCGAGAGCAAACCTTATTTGTACACCCAACCCGGGTGTTTAATCTATGGGCTTGCCCCACATCACACACCGTCTCCGTAGAGGGCTGCAAAGGGTAATTGGAGAACATGGATTGATACAAATTATAGTCCATTAGATTTATGATGCCCAGTGTCTATGAAAACCGGGAGATCCACATCCCCTACTGTTCCATAGACTTTATGGGCTTGGGGGGCGGGCTCTGGGGCGTCCCCCACGAGACCACAATGGCATGTACCAATCACCTTTACCCTTTTTTTTGATCGGCTTCCAAAAATTCGCCGATCCCTTTGCCCTCTGGTTTGACCCAGCCTGGGAAGTTCTCACATTATAATTACCAGAACCTTGCAGTGCAGGCCTCGCATCTCTCCGTATCTGAGACGGACAAGACTGCCAATAATGCTCAGTACTTTTACATATTCCGCAATATTTAACCTTACACAATTTCTTTGGATGTCCTGGTTTATTGCAGTTGAAACAACGCAACTGCTGTTGCTTTTGATCGATCGATCTTTTGTTATGCTCAACTTTTGCACACAGACGATGAGGAGAAAGTTCCGTGTCTCTCTGTACTCTATCCCTCGGGCTTGTCCCGTTAAAAATTGTGCTATCTACGGTGGGACATTTAGACCTGTGTTTATCTAATTGGGTATAAAGTAATTCTTCGTCTGAGGTAGGCTCAACCTTTTCATCAAAGCTATCCACTATTGCATCGGGTACCTCGTGTAAGAGCAGGGAAATATAGATCAGTTTATGAACATTATTTAGAGGGAGATTATCCCCTGTAACCCATTTAGAGTGTTTCAATTTTCCTACCCAATCTGCCACTGCGTCAAACAGCTTTGAACTATGTTCTACAAGGCTATTAGTGCCTTTCCGTAGTTTATAAAGACTCGAAGGTCTCTCACCATATCTCCGTGTTCCTTTGAGCCATATACTGTTTTCAAAAATGCTTGCAAGTCTGTCCAGGTACGACATTTTGTAAATTGGAAACTCCTTGACTATGACTGAGGTCTCCCTTATTGAAATCTAGCAAAGCTTTCGCCTCTCTGAATGCCTCTACATCGTCTACTATATCCTTTCCCGCTAAATAGTTATTAACTCCTTCTATGAAAATATTCACAGGTTGTGACAAAGCGCCATCCACGATCCCTTTGAACGGGCTGACCCCCGCAGAAATGTTTGTCACGTGATGTAGTAGCGTCGTCGGTTTAGTATCTGCCATTTTATCTTGTTTCTCAAGGCTGTTCCCGATCTCAATAACATCATGTACTTATATACACTAAACCCAATCAAGGAAAAAAAAAAAAAAAAAAAAAAAAAATTTTTCCAACAACAGATAACAAAAGGTAAGCGTGCCCCATCCCCAATCACAAAATCAACCCCACGAAAATGACAATAAAAAAAAATAATAATAACAAGAAAGGATAGGAAAAGAAAGAACGTAAGGTGTTTCCGATCTAACTCGCCTCTCTCTCTCTCTTCTCTCTCTCTCTCTCTGGCACGACTTGCCGCAAAAATCCCACTCAGGCAAGTTCGCCACACACAAACACAAGGAACATGAACAAGACAAAAGTTAAAGAAATCCACAAAACAAAAAGAAAAAGAGGAAAAAAAAAAAATAAAAAAGAAAAAAAAAAAACTCGAAAATACACTTACGTCTTCATATGACCGTAAACCGAATTCACATACACCGCAACATGCGCGAACTGCGAAAAAACACTTTAATATGTCGAAAACCAAACTTTTTCTCTCCCCCCCCTTTTTCTCTCTTTTTTTAAACACCTTTATTCCGTAATCTCAAGAAATCAACTGACTTGGCTTGGGAGAGGAAAGACTTCTGAGGAACAGCTTCTCTCTGTCGAAATCAGCAAGTAATGACCCTGAGTTGCCTGTGACATGATTAATAACCCCTTCTCCTATCAAAATAAAAACCGAAACCCCCTATTTCTAACTGGTCAACAGTCCCGTTCGGGAGCGTACCTACAGCTTGAAAAATATATAAAAAGCCTTTACCGCTGGCACCACTATTACACCCCCTTTATTCCCTAAACTACACAAACTGGGAACTCTTACCTGTTGCCAACGGTGCCCTGTCTGTAAGATGTCACGAGGCTTATTAAGACTGCGTAATATACAAAAATATCATTTATTTCCAAAGCAATTGGTTATAACAAAGAACAAAATGATTAACAAGTCATAATGGCACAAATACCCAAAATCTGCCCATAAAGAAAACCAATAAGATAACATTCTACCTTCCGGACTAAGGTTACACTCTCAAACCCCAAACAAGTCACATTGTCTAGTATTTGTCAGTTATCAGTTAGAGAATCCCTTCCCTAATCAACCATATACTCGACCCATCTGTAATAAAGATAATGTTTATATAGACAACCCCACTTCACTCTTTTCAAAGTATTACGTAAAGAGAATATTTCCACACTTGGGCGCGGGAAAGGAGGGTTTGGTTGTGGGTGTCTCTTTTTCCAAGGTCAGATTTTTCTAAGTTTTTATAGAACTATCTTACCTTTTCGATGGCGGTTTTTCTCGCCGACACGTGTCGAGCAACCGCTTGTTCTCGATGGATCCTTTGCACAAAGATGCGTCTTCCACAAGTACCCTGAACCAGTAGGCCTGTAATATGCGTACAACGAATGCACATGCCTCGCAAGGGGAACGACCTCTGAGAAAGTTGCTTGTTCAGCAAATACCCTTCTCTCCCATGTGAACTTTGCAGTGTACCACCCCTTGTCTCTAGGTGAGCAGAGCTATGTGACTTTATTATTATATAAAACACTTTAAACATATTATTAGCCATTCCCCCTCTTTCACCTCTCTATATATATGAATGTGAAGAACGTAACCATTAAGAAGTCGATAATTCCAGAATCTAACCTAGTGTTTCAGTTAAAAACTACACATAGAATATTTGACTTTACCGAAAAGTTACCCATTTCTATAATTTTTTTTAATAATGATAATCTTTGCTTCTACTTCTTACTCCTCAGTAGGTCTTACTCTAAATGTTATTTTTAATTTTGCATTAAAAAGAAATTGCAATTTCAATTAAAATCGAAACTACTATTGCAGCTAAGTTTGAAGTCGATCGGGAGAATATAGCTACAGATAAAGTAAAATTCAATCCCTAACAGTGATGCAATGCAGCTTGTCAGAAGATTTTATACAATGCAAACGTGGATGAACGATGCCTGTTAATAAAGATTTCGGGATGGAAAAACCTGCATTCTGTCTCACACCAGCATAACACAGGACGGAATAGGAAGGGCAATTCATCAGAGTCCTAGGATTATGGAGGTTATGGTACTCTAGTCAGAAAGGATGCGGTCCTGAAATAAGTTGCAAACTATATTGATTTATGATACTTAAACTTATACTAACATGAAACTAAATACAAAAAATACTAAGTGTCCAAACTTTCATTTAAAGTTCTTCCTGAAGCCAAATGTATTGAATGATATTGAAGGATTGGGAAATATTACATCTGTTATGTCAAATCATTTGACGTTAAAATTGGGATAAATATGATATTAACTTCATGTTTTGTTCACATAAAGTTTAAACATAAAATTTTCGCTGTGTTGGTTTTTTCAGCACACAATAAAGATTAAGTATAAATAGAAGTCTGCATTGCTTACGGATAGAATTAATCTTGAAAGCAAATTCTGGTTTCCCTAAATGTACAAGCTATTCATAAGATACCATCACAAAACTTTCTTTTTTCGTAAGCATGCTTCGAGGAAAATATGCGAGAAGAGGAAAAAAACACAGCTTGAAGAAAAGGAGATAGGTTATGATACTCTCTGTGAGATAGTTATAATGAACTGTACATAATTTAGCTGTGACTTCAATGTCTGTTAAACATTATTCCACGATCTTTTTCAATAGTTGTTGAGAGCCTGAAATAAAGAGGAAGGAATCTTTCTTGGAAAGACTAAAGCATCAAGCAGGAAGAAAAACATTTGCGCTGATTCCATCACAAGCAAAGGAGGATAAGATCAGTAATTTATTCCCAAAATGTTTCAATATATGAAAATGCAATGAGATGCAATCTTACTCAGAAATACGTT
>NC_087220.1:15101677-15110778 GCF_015104395.2 Macrobrachium nipponense | reverse complement strand
GACACTCCATATCGCGGTGATGGCTTGCTTTTTTCCTTCACCTCATGTTCTTTGTTCCTCTCTTTATTTGTTTCTTTTCTATTTTGGATTTTATCATTTAATTGATTATTTAATTGATTTTGATTCATGGCTACATGGTGCATACATGTGACATATAAAGACTGATAATATGATATGTATGAGACATTGTTGTATGTCACATGCTTTGGCATTCCTTAGAAACTGGGAATCATCTTTTTTAACTTCCCTATAGACTGAGTGTTCTAGCGACAACTTAGGAATGCTGATATGCCTTTTCCTTCGAGGTGGTATGGTCAAGTCTGCTGGCTTAGCAAATCAGTGCCTTCGTCCTGTCGCCTTGAGAGCTTGTCAAAGTGCCTTTGAAAACTGGTTACAAGCAGTTACCTGGGGCGTGTACATTCTGAACTTTGAGTGTGAATTCGTGCGTTCGTACGAGCTATGTCCGTTCATAATAGCATGTAATTAGTCAGAACCATAGAGAGACTTACGGAGAGTCAGGCAGAGACGGGGTGGCTCTGCCAACGTTTTTCTATTTGGTGCTTGTAGATTCTAGGCTGAAATGGTAAGTGTTTGATCTCTTGTAGGCTGGCAAAGAAACACGAGCAAAGATATGTCTCTTTAATAAGAGATTACTGTACAAGCTGACGGCTAAACAGAGACTAACGATATTCGTTACATACATATAAAGAAAAGTATTTACAGAACTCTCGCTTGTTTATTTACATTCGAAACCAATTACCATTACAATATAATTACCGAACAACCCATTACATAACTAGTAAACAAATGAATATGGACATTTGGAGGTATATCACACACCTCCCCCTAAGACGTCTAGGGTAATAATATTATAATCCCTGGCGTCTGAAAATCCTTCTTATTCATATGTATTTTTCTTCCATTTTACTTGTAGACGATCAGGTTCTTTCCTATGCCGCAAACTACGACGTGGAGCTGGTGTAGGCAAGATTGATTTGCTAATAACCTCAGCAGTAGAATTATCTTGTGATTTCTCCACATCCTTTGGTTTACTGGGAGTATTAGTTGTATCAAGGCTTGATCCATATATTGGTAGAAAAGGTCGATGTGGTCTCAGGAACTTTCGGTTTCTCCACAAAATGCGCCTACTGCCCATCTTTATGAGATAATCTCGCCTGGATCCAATGCCGACAACAGCACCTGGGCGATTCCAAAGTCCTGTGGTGTGATCCTGAACATCAACATAACTACCCATTTTCAAATGAGAAAGGGGTCTGGCAGTACTGTCGTATCGGTGCTTCGCCTGACTTCGCAAATACTCTGCTTTAACATCACATTCCTCTGCTTTCTTTTGCCACTCTTTGGCAAATGAGTGACGATGTGTTGGAATAAAAGACCTGAGGGGATGACCAAATAAAACTTGAGCTGGTGATCTGCCATCAGCACGAGGTGTATTCCTAAGCTCCAACATTCCACGGGCAAATTCATCCGCATCCAGGTTCCCATTCTTAGCAGTAGTCATAATCAGCTTCTTGATAATTTTCACTGATGCTTCTGCATGTCCATTTGCCTTCGGATTATATGGCGAAGTAATGCGATGTTCTACTCCCCAGCGAGATAAAAAACGTCTCAAAGCTGATGAAGCAAACTGCTGTCCTCCATCAGTTTTCAACAAAACAGGAACACCAGTATCTGAAAATATAGCCCTCAGTGACCGTATTAGATTGGATGCAGAAGCTATACCCTGGCACGAAGATACACAAGGCCATCCAGACAACCTGTCAATATAAACAAGATAAGAACGACCCATGACATGAAAATAATCCGCAGATACGGACTCAAAAACTCTACTTGGTAGATCTTCTTCTTGCCATAGAGGTTCATTTCTTTGATTTGGTAGAAGAGGACGACATTTGATACAAGAATAAACCATGTTCTCAATATCTCTGTCAATTTTAGGCCAGTAAACAGTCTGTCGCGCCCTCCTTTTTGTGCGGTCTATTCCCTGATGACCATCATGAAGACATTCAAGAGTTTCCCGTCGAAGACTCTTGGGTATAAGAAGTCATGCTCCATAAACAATTAGGTCATCATCTACAGCAAGAATATCACGTATATTCCAGAAAGGCCTGAGTTTTACTTCCAAATTATGGCAGTGTTCAGGAAAACCTTTCATTATAATTTCCCGAAGTGAATTGTATTCTGCATCCTGTTCAGCAGCAACACGTACCTTTTCCAGCGTTTTGTCCTTTAGAGGTGTCAGAAGTACACCATCTTCATGCATGTCAAGGGCGTTCACAATTGCAACATGCAAGGGATCAGTGGATCCATCCTCATTCAAACAATTTTCTTCCGTAGGATCCTGAACTGGTGCACGCGATAAAGCATCTGGAATACAATGAATACTTCCCTTCTGCCAGTGGACAGTAAAACTGAAATTACTTAGCTTCTCTCTCATGCGTTGAAGTCTTGGGTTTTCAATTTCACCAAGTGACTTACTGTTAAGAATTGGTATCAATGGTCTATGATCTACCACAACGTCAAAATGAGGCAATCCAGCCAAGTAAGTATGACATTTCTTTATTGACCATAAAACAGCTGTCATTTCCAGCTCTATCACAGAATATCTTGTTTCAACATCTGAAAGGAATCTTGAGTCACATTGCAATAGTTTCCAGTCCGTTCCATGCTTTTGAAGTAAAACAAATCCCAGACCATGCAGTCGCGATGCATCTGTCTGCAACATGGTTGGCAAAGTTGCATCAAAATGTGCAAGTACAGGGGGTGCAGTAAGTGCTTCCTTTACTCTCCTAAAAGACAAATCATGCTGTGTTGTCCAACACCATTCATTACGCTGCCTCAGTAAATCTCTGAGTGGTTGTGCTTCATGTGCAATTACTGAAGAAAAACTTCCAAGCTGATTAACAAGTCCCATAAAAGATCGAAGATCTGTTATATTTTGTGGTACAGGAAAGTCTGCAATAGCCAAAACTTTGCGAGAATCAACTGTGTAGCCATGGCTCGAGATTTTATACCCACAAAAATCAACAACACGTTTTGCGAAGCAAATTTTTTTAGATTAAGAGTTATCCCATACTCATCACATCTTTGCAAGATAGCTATAATATGGGCTAGATGATCCTTATAAGAATAATCGTATGCAAGAACATCATCAACTATCTTTACAGTTTGTGGTATATCACCAAGAGCTTGGTCTCCTCTTCGATTATATTCATCTCCTGAAGAAATAAGTCCCATTACCGCTCGCTTGAATTTATAGCGACCCCATGGGGTAATGAAGCAGGTGAGATCCTGGTCTTCTTCTGTAATCTTGACTTGGAAATATCCCATTTTTGCATCTAGTGTAGAGAACCAGCTTGCCCCAGTGCTAATCGAAGCTACTGCATCATGTGGTGATCGTACAGGATAAGTGGGTCTACATACATACTTATTAAGCTTAGTCAGATCAACACACAATCTTACTCCATTTGGCTTCTTAGCAACAGGCACTATGGGATGACACCATTCTGTTGGATGCTCAACCTTACAGATAATATCTTTCTCCAAAAGTTCATCAAGCTGATCCTTTATTTCCGACCTCCAGCTGTATGGTATAGTGCGCGGGGCTGTCACAGCAAATGGTCTCACATTCTCAGACAACTTTATATGCATGGGACCTCCATGCATCTCCCTCAGTGTTTTTGTGGCACCAAATACCCGAGGAAATGCTGATACCAAAGCTGCAGCATGCTCTGCCCTTTCTTCTTCAGTTGGATCACGTTCATAAGGCCACCTTGGAAGTGCAACAGGAGAATGAACTACGTTACAAGTAGTGTCTTTTTTCTCTTTGTAGTCCTTTGAGTGCTTCTCTTCATCTGGATCTACAGACAGTCGTACGGGAAGAGAATTAATTTGAGCAGGAAAATCCTCCGGTAGAATTCCCAAAGCAATAGAATCAAACCAGCTTAATAAAGCTCCCTTTACTTCTTTCACCACAGTTATTTCAGCTTGAGTTTGTCGATCACCAAGCGAAAGGTGTGAAGTAAAAGCTCCCACACAATTAAGGGTCTGATAACCAGCAGAACAAAGCTTTTCAATTTTAGAAGGTTCAAGCATATAGGGATATATACCAAGAGACCTCGCTACATTGAGGCCCATCACCGTTGCTTCTGCTCCCGAATCCGGTGTCCATAGTATAGAAGAGTTCCCTGCAGGATGAGTAATGTGAATCTGAACTTTCGGGGTTGCTTGAGAAATGGCACTGCTAACATACACATCACTTATGATCCTATGTACATCCCTGTTAAGTCTACCATTTGACTTTAGTTTCGAATCTTTACTCTTTTTCAGCAAAGAGGGAGTTTCCTTTCCTGTTGACCTACACACAACAGCAAAATGTCCAATCTTTCCACAATGGGAACACTTTTTGTCCTTTGCCTTACAAACATTCATGTCAGAATGTCGATCTTTTCCACATCTAAAGCATCTTTCATTTTTATATAAACTGTTGGGTGCTTTCTTGCAGTCTCTTTTGTACCGTGAAACTTTTGCTATACTCTGTGGGATCATTCCTCGTATTGTAGCGCTATTCTCATTAGCACTCTCAGAAGCTCGACAAATATCTACAGCCTTCTGCAGATTCAGGTCCTTTTCCTCTAGCATACGTTTTAGAGCTTGTTCATCACGAGTGCCAACAACAATACGGTCTCTCAATCTATTGTCCATACACGATGAACAAAAATCACAGAATGCTGCAATTTCGCGAATATCACAAAGGAAATCGTCGAAACTCTCACCTATTTCTTGTTTCCTAAGGTAAAATTCTCTTCTGTCGACGATGATATTCCGTTGACCGCGCAAGTGACTTTCCATGGCATCAAGTATAGTTTCAAGATCTGCATCAGCCGAAAACGAGAGGCCATATCGTATTGTTCGTGTCCAATGATTTGATTCCAGTCAGCATTGCATACCCTTCAAATTTATGCCGCCAAGCATCGAACTCCTTCAAAGAGACTGACGATGACAGGTGAGGTGCAGGTGTGGCACTATGAGGAATTTTATACCGGCACTGCGCATCATTTTGCGTAATTTCAGCACCTCCACCTTGTTGACGATTTTCGTTGACATTTCCATTTTGCGCGCTCATCATAGTTTCTAACATCATAGCTAAACGTTCTTCCCTCTTCTGAGCCATATCCATTTGCTTCGCCAGCAGCTCCGTCAATTGTTGTAGTTGCTCTTCCATCGTGTCAATCAAATCTTAAGTTTTGAATCAATTCTGACTACGATCATTCCATCAGCAGAACAGATCCTACTCACTGCGCCATGTTTGATCTCTTGTAGGCTGGCAAAGAAACACGAGCAAAGATATGTCTCTTTAATAAGAGATTACTGTACAAGCTGACAGCTAAACAGAGACTAACGATATTCGTTACATACATATAAAGAAAAGTATTTACAGAACTCTCGCTTGTTTATTTACATTCGAAACCAATTACCATTACAATATAATTACCGAACAACCCATTACATAACTAGTAAACAAATGAATATGGACATTTGGAGGTATATCACACAGTAAGATTCACTGTGATTTAGCCAAAGGTAGGGCTTGATTGTTTTATAGCATTCTTGTAAAAGATGTCCATTTAATTTAATCTTTTGACTTTCTGTTTTTGCAATTGTGTGTGCTTACCAGAGTGTTCTGTTCTTCCTAAAAGGCGGATCTGGACAAGGGGGAATGTCCTGACAAAGGGGAATGGGTTTTGGAGAGGACCCGTATGTGTATTTTGGAGTTGGTGTTGACTGACTGCTAATGTCATGTCTAAACTAATGATTAGTTATTGGGGATCAATTAAGCTATTTTGAACTTTGAGAATCTAACTATTTGATCAATGCTTTGTTTTTAAATAAATATTTTTTTGTAATTCACGACTCTGATTTGGTGACCTTAGATAGTGAAGGGGAAGATGGATGGAGAGAGAGAGAGAGAGAGAGAGAGAGAGAGAGAGAGAGAGAGAGGGCTATTGCCAGTGGAGTCAGGTGAGAGAGAGAGAGAGGGGGGGGGGGGGGAGGAGAATGTATTGCCAGATGCCTACCGCTTTTGGCTTAACGCTTACCAATATGAAATATGAGATTATTATCTCGTATACATATATTTACATTTTTTGTTGAACTTACATCCTTTTCCTTCTTTCAGGTTTTTGCAAATTTTTTTATGTAGATCTCTGTATTCATCCTCATAGCCGTCTAGGTATGCACATCTACCATAGATTTCATTGTTGTGACATACCTTGGGATGTTTGTAGTAACATCTTTCACCGAATCTGCAATTCCCTCTTTTCAAAAGGGTGCAGAATTTGTCTTTCTTGTCTATTTTTTCCTCTTTCCCATTAGTGTGCAGATCTGGGTAGAGCCTCTTCGGTATTTTGTTTTGTGTTGTGATATCGTAATTGTGATAACGTAATTTATTTCTTCGTATGTATGCTGCTGGATTGCCTCATGTGTAGTATCAATGAGTATCTCTTGTCTTGCTCTTTGTTTTCATTATTTTTTTTCTGTCATTTCAGTTTTGTTTTCTTCTCTTCCATTTTCCTCTTCTTCTTCCTCTTCCTCTTCTTCTTCATCCTCTACTATTTTCAAATTAAGTCTTGATTTAATAACATTGTCTATCCATGATAGACATGTTGAGCAAAATACTCTGGTATCCTTACTCATATTTTGCATGACTTCAGCACTTTGAGGATGCGTTCGAATGTTGCATGCAGAACATTTTCTGATCAGGTTTTGTGGATTAACTATGCTATACCACACCTTACACAGTTTGCATGCTTTTGGCATTCTTTTTCCTATTGCATCAACTAGTATATTCACAATATTTTCTTTGTCGGAATATGTTGATTGATGTAAATTTTCTTTATGAGTCTCTTGACCACTTGGATTTTATTTGGAACTCCTTCAATTATTTTCAAGATGTTTCCTGTTGAGAGAGAGAGAGAGAGAGAGAGAGAGAGAGAGAGAGAGAGAGAGAGAGAGAACTCGGGGAGGACGCTTCGTAAGTGGATGGGATATGAGACGAAAGGGATGGGTTGGTGAATGATGGAATGGATGGACACTGCTTGGTGTCGAAAAGGTGTCTAAATATGAGCCGTTTTATTGATGAAAATAGTCAGAAATGGACTTGATTAAATGCTTAAGTAAAAATATTCATATGCCCACTCTGTGTTTAACGTTATTTTCATTATCAGCTGAAGCAAAGGAATAAAATATTTACGTGGTCTGGGACCAAAGGGAAATATGTTTATATAAAAAGAAATATCTATTAGAGACTGGAGGACTGTCAGAGGAGTGAATGAATGACTGATTCCGGAGTTAAAAGTCATAAAGAGTTATGGTAATGATGCTGATTACTAGTAGTAGCGGATGAAGTAAGAGTAATATTTATTAGTACTATTATTAAGGAGACACGGTTTACATATAAATAAACGTATGGAAAAGAAAAAAGAAGGTAAAACTGATTGAACATGAATAAACAAAAGGATATATCATCTTTAAAGAAAAGCAAGTGATTCTAATTAACCTCTCAAGTCCGGAATTTTAAACAAAGGGCAAGAAAATATTCACTAGGGGTCTTTTAAAGGTCACATTACCCTACTGCTGCAGCTGCTGCTACTACTACCGTTACTTGCAGAAGCACCTAAATCACTGGTACGTCTCAAACCGTGCATAAGACGACTTACCAGAGACAAAGCAAGGCAAGTATAATTCAGCCAGTTGATTGGAACCTAACCAGAAAGAAAGGATACTTGTGCCCAAATGTATCCAGAAAAGTTATAGATTTGGCAGGGAAAGGTTAATTTCCATGTTACATTAGCCACGGTTATCCCTATAGCTGTATGTGTGCTCACCTGAATATTTTTTTTTATTTAAACTTAGACCAACATCGAATCAAGACGTGATAAAAAAAATTGGATTGGTGAACGTTCGAAGGCGAAAGACCCAATGCCAGCGCGGGTCACTGTTTTTTTTTTTTTTTTTTTTTTTTTTTTTTTTTTTTTTTTTTTTTGTTTTTTTTTTTTTTTTTTTTTTTTTTTTTTTTTTTTTTTTTTCGAGGAAACAGTGAAAAACCATAAGTAAGATCTCATCCCTTATTGTGAAATGACCTGAATTATCATAATGTTGTGCAATTAGGGGACAAAATATTGCATTAGTTTCCTTAATCAGCCAGACAAAAGGCAAGGTGCGGTATTCAGTCGGCGGTATCTGACAACTAGTATACTGCCAGGCGGTGCAGGCTCATGATGTGTCACTGGGTTACAGTTTGCACTAGACGGCCTGGAGCAGTAGCCCGTTGCCTGCACAAAGTTGGCCTAATCTAAACAAATGAACAAGTCGCTCGCTAATGGTTATTATGCTGACAATCAATATAATGACATACGAGCTATATAACATTACATTTAAGGGAATTTATTATTGTTTCTTATATTGTTTTTTCTTTGAGAATTGTGATATTAGCTTTCTTCTTGCGCATATGGTTCTCTCTCTCTCTCTCTCTCTCTAAAAAGCAGGAGTAAATTCTTTCTTGAACAAGAAGTGTGTCTGTATAGTTCGTTCGATAGTTAGCAGTTATTAACGTAGATCAAATATTACTCGGACAAAAAAAAGAAGAAAACAAAAAAACTTTCCTGAGAGGAATTATATTGTTACCTCAGAGATAACTCTCTCTCTCTTTCTCTCTCTCTCTCTCTCTCTCTCTCTCTCTCTCTCTCTCTAAAGCAGGAGTAAATTCTTTCTTGAACAAGAAGTGTATCTGTATAGTTCGTTAGATACTTAGCAGTTATTCACGTAGATCAAATATTACTCGGACACTGGTGGTGGTGAAATAAAAAAAAAAAAAAAAACTTTCCTTAGAGGAATTATAAATTTGTCTTTTTTTTCGCTGAAGTATCTTCTTGAAATCTGCAAAATATAATGGTGAAAGGTTTCGAAATTCCCTAACGACTCCACTGCAGTTCAACGCTCATAGAGAAGCTACCCAAAAACATCACGACTATTCACCATTCGTTCACGCGAAGGCTTTTTTTTATTTTCATTTCAAAGGA
>NC_087220.1:15094177-15096677 GCF_015104395.2 Macrobrachium nipponense | reverse complement strand
CTCATCTCGGAGTCAGTCACCGTGCGGGATGTACTTTGAAAACAAGAGAATTCTCTAACATACGAGAACATTGTAATAAGTGTAAAAACACTTTTTCTTTTTATATAAGGATTTCCGCATTGTTACCCAAGCTTCCAATGACTATTCGCTCTCTCTGTTTTGGGATCGTCGTTGGAAAACAATTGAAACAGCTTGTACCCCCATTAATGGTCAGACCTCTTCGACAGTTTTTTTTTAGCATAGTTGACGTCCTTTCCAGCCAAGAGAACGTCACTCAGTTTTTAACTCTATTAGAGATAGGTACTGACTTAAGCACTCTTCACTTTTATTGTTTATTTTTAGTTTACTTTTTAAATTATTGTTTTTTAGAATATTTAAGTTTCAAATTATTCAATTTTTATTAATAATAATACTGAGTCTTGTTTTAATTTGTCTATTTTGTATATTTTGCAGCCCTGAAGATAGACCCAAAGTCTCAAAAATTCGGACAATAAATAAATAATGCTACGTTGGCTTTTCTCCATCCTGTTTATATATATATGCATATGTATATATATATATATATATATATATATATATATATATATATATATATATATATATATATATATATATATATATATATATATATATATATCTATATATATATTTATATATATATATATATGTGTGTGTGTGTGTGTGTGTGTTTTATCGCATAATTTTCATTATTTGAAGTCGTTTTTAAGAATAATAATCATCAGAATTTATTCTTTTGCACTCCATGTTCGATTCCCGCGGACACTTGTCATGCAAACGACGACTGGAACGACGTCGACTCCATAAAGCCGCGTCACTTCAAGAGCAAGTGCCGAAAGGGGAAACATCGGCTTCCTGCTTTCCCCGGCAGTGTCACTGAGTAAATACTTCAGTATCTGCAAATATTGAGAGTGTCATCTCAGCGCGTGGTGGGGAGGGGGGAACATAGCAGCACACTTCCGGTACGGTTCCTAGATTCCTAAATGCCCAAGCGTACTTGCGCTCTCTCTCTCTCTCTCTCTCTCTCTCTCTCTCTCTCTCTCTCTTTCTCTCTTCTAAAGCTATGAAGCATTCATCCTGAATATCACATCAGCAATATCACTCGATCTTTCTCGCTATTATAAAAACTATTTTCCTTCTTTATATGTATAACAATATATAATATATATATATATATATATATATATATATATATATATATATATATATATATATATATGTATATATATATATATATATATATATATATATATATATATATATATATATATATATATACTTTTAACAAAAAGACGGTATGAATATACGACTGTAACCATTAACCTCGAGAAAAAATTTCCTTAACCTTTGGTACCGTATTGTTTATGAAACAGTCTGTCACTTGCCACGGTGACAGAAAGCTTCCTTGTGAGAATCAATTGTCTCGTAACCAATATTTGCGACTGATATCTTCGTCACTTGACGTTTTGCAATCATGGCAGAGGCATATTGGAATTGGGTTCATAGCCATTGCTGATGGGATTTCCACCAGATCAGAAGATGTAAAACGAACTTTTAAATTAATGTTATTTGCTGTTATTTCGAGCCATGTATATTGACAGCCCGATAGGAAAATAAACAAATTAACAAAATAAATATGTAACAAAGGAGGAAATTTCCATTAGCTACAGCCTTATTGCATTAAATCCAAATACTGATTTATTGAAAATTTTTAATTGTGTTCATAATTAACAAAAAAAATTATCCAAAAGGATTAAGACGTTGACACAGACACTTGGAAACTCTAACCCTTTTGCTTTTACCTACTTGAATACCTGAGCCAAAGACAGGAGTATACAAAATCCCTTTCCTCGACTATGACCAATCCAACATTGGTTTTAATGGTAATTCTTCGACGAGATGAAACAAATCCACCACCATTCGCATATGCGTAGCAGATTAAATCCTTCCGTGACAAAACTACCCCATATTAATAAATCTCTTGCGACGAAAATACTACATCGTTTTCAGTGCCCATCTTAAACCAAAAATATTTGCATTTCATTGGCAAGGCCAATAAAATACAAATTCGTAAGTGCCATCATCATAGCTAGGTACTTAACCCACTAAAAAATCAGCATATATCGACAATTCCTATATTAGAACATTCACACTTCAGAAATGCAAAGGAAACCTAGACGTATACAGGAAGTTGAAAAGAGTTGCATCTCTTTTGAATGTGGCTAAAATTACAATTATGATAATAATTTGATATTTATATGGCAAACGGACACTAAATATTAAGTACCTTCTGACTACGATCGACATCAATGTGTACAGTTTTTTTATTCCTTCAGATGGGAGCTTCCTCATTAATTCGTTGTTTTTTGTTTTTGTTTGTTTTTTACCTTCGGACATCGCTATAGCAAACACTGCTCCGCTGATGATTATGGTGGACGGTTTTTGTTCCTTATAAAGTCAGTTTTAAATGAGGTCTGAAATT
>NC_087220.1:15086334-15093677 GCF_015104395.2 Macrobrachium nipponense | reverse complement strand
GACACTCCATAGCGCGGTGATGGCTTGCTTTTTTTCCTCACCACATGTTCCTTTGTTCCTCTTTATTTTTGTTTCTTTTCTATTTTGGATTTTATTTTTTCATTTTAATTGAAGTTATTTAATTGATTTTGATTCATGGGCTACATGGTTGCATAACATGTGACAATAAAGAAACGAATGAATAATTTGATATGTATGAGACATTGTTGGTTATGGTCACATGCTTTGGCATTTCCTTTAGAAACTGGGAATCATCTTTTTTAACTTCCCTATAGACTGAGTGTTCTATGCGACACAAAATTAGGAATGACCGATATGCCTTTAATTGCGAGGTGGTATGGGTCAAGTCTGCTGCTTAGCAAATCAGTGCCTTCGTCCTGTCGCCTTGAGACGCTTGTCCAAAGTGCCATTTGAAAAAACTGGTTACATAAGCAGTTACCTGGGGCGTGTAACATTTCTGAACTTTGAGTGTGGGAATTCGTGCGTTTAGTACGAGCTATGTCCCGTTCATAATAGCAATGTAAGTTAGTTAGAACCATAGGAGAGACTTAACGGAGAGTCAGGCAGAGACGGGGGTGGCTCTGCCAACGTTTTTCTATTTGGTGCTTGTAGATTCTAGGCTGAAATGGTAAGTGTTGATCTCTTGTAGGCTGGCAAAGAACACGAGCAAAGATATGTCTCTTTAATAAGAGATTACTGTACAAGCTGACGGCTAAACAGAGACTAACGATATTCGTTACATACATATAAAGAAAAGTATTTACAGAACTCTCGCTTGTTTATTTACATTCGAAACCAATTACCATTACAATATTAATTACCGAACAACCCATTACATAACTAGTAAACAAATGAATATGACACTTGGAGGTATATCACACAGTAAAGATTCACTGTGATTTAGCCAAAGGTAGGGCTTGATTGTTTTATAGCATTCTTGTAAAAGATGTCCATTAATTTTAATCTTTTGACTCTGTTTTTGCAATTGTGTGTGCTTACCCAGAGTGTTCTGTTCTTCCTAAAAGGCGGATCTGGACAGGGGGAATGTCCTGACAAAGGGGAATGGGTTTTGGAGAGGACCCGTATGTGTATTTTGGAGTTGGTGTTGACTGACTGCTAATGTCATGTCTAAACTAATGATTAGTTATTGGGGATCAATTAAGCTATTTTGAACTTTGAGAATCTAATTATTTGATCAATGCTTTGTTTTTAAATAAATATTTTTTTGTAATTCACGACTCTGATTTGGTGACCTTAGATAGTGAAGGGGAAGATGGAGGAGGAGAGAGAGAGAGAGAGAGAGAGAGAGAGAGAGAGAGAGAGAGAGAGGGCTATTGCCAGTGGAGTCAGGTGAGAGAGAGAGAGAGGGGGGGGGGAGGAGAATGTATTGCCAGATGCCTACCGCTTTTGGCTTAACGCTTACCAATATGAAATATGAGATTATTATCTCGTTATACATATATTTACATTTTTTGTTGAAACTTACATCCTTTTCCCTTCTTTCAGGTTTTTGCAAATTTTTTTATGTAGATCTCTGTATTCATCCTCATAGCCGTCTAGGTATGCACATCTACCATAGATTTCATTGTTGTGACATACCTTGGGATGTTTGTAGTAACATCTTTCACCGAATCTGCAATTCCCTCTTTTCAAAAGGGTGCAGAATTTGTCTTTCTTGTCTATTTTTTCCTCTTTCCCATTAGTGTGCAGATCTGGGTAGAGCCTCTTCGGTATTTTGTTTTGTGTTGTGATATCGTAATTGTGATATCGTAATTTATTTCTTCGTATGTATGCTGCTGGATTGCCTCATGTGTAGTATCAATGAGTATCTCTTGTCTTGCTCTTTGTTTTCATTATTTTTTTTCTGTCATTTCAGTTTGTTTTCTTCTCTTCCATTTTCCTCTTCTTCTTCCTCTTCCTCTTCTTCTTCATCCTCTACTATTTTCAAATTAAGTCTTGATTTAATAACATTGTCATCCATGATAGACATGTTGAGCAAAATACTCTGGTATCCTTACTCATATTTTGCATGACTTCAGCACATTGAGGATGCGTTCGAATGTTGCATGCAGAACATTTTCTGATCAGGTTTTGTGGATTAACTATGCTATAACCACACCTTACACAGTTTGCATGCTTTTGGCATCTTTTTCCTATTGCATCAACTAGTATATTCACAATATTTTCTTTGTCGGAATATGTTGATTGATGTAAATTTTCTTTATGAGTCCTCTTGACCACTTGGATTTTATTGGAACTCCTTCAATTATTTTCAAGATTGTTTCCTGTTGAGAGAGAGAGAGAGAGAGAGAGAGAGAGAGAGAGAGAGAGAGAGAGAGAGAGAGAGAGAGAACTCGGGGAGGACGCTTCGTAAGTGGATGGGATATGAGACGAAAGGGATGGGTTGGTGAATGATGGAATGGATGGACACTGCTTGGTGTCGAAAAGGTGTCTAAATATGAGCCGTTTTATTGATGAAAATAGTCAGAAATGGACTTGATTAAATGCTTAAGTAAAAATATTCATATGCCCACTCTGTGTTTAACGTTATTTTCATTATCAGCTGAAGCAAAGGAATAAAATATTTACGTGGTCTGGGACCAAAGGGAAATATGTTTATATAAAAAGAAATATCTATTAGAGACTGGAGGACTGTCAGAGGAGTGAATGAATGACTGATTCCGGAGTTAAAAGTCATAAAGAGTTATGGTAATGATGCTGATTACTAGTAGTAGCGGATGAAGTAAGAGTAATATTTATTAGTACTATTATTAAGGAGACACGGTTTACATATAAATAACGTATGGAAAAGAAAAAAGAAGGTAAAACTGATTGAACATGAATAAACAAAAGGATATATCATCTTTAAAGAAAAGCAATGATTCTAATTAACCTCTCAAGTCCGGAATTTTAAACAAAGCGCAAGAAAATATTCACTAGGGGGTCTTTTTTTAAAGGTCACATTACCCTACTGCTGCAGCTGCTGCTACTACTACCGTTACTTGCAGAAGCAGCCTAAATCACTGGTACGTCTCAAAACCGTGCTAAGGACGACTTACCACGAGACAAAGCCCCCCCCCCAAAGGCAAGATAATTCAGCCATTGATTGGAACCTAACCAGAAAGAAAAGATACTTGTGCCCAAATGTATCCAGAAAAGTTATAGATTTGGCAGGGAAAGGTTAATTTCCATGTTACATTAGCCACGGTTATCCCTATAGCTGTATGTGTGCTCACCTGAATAATTTTTTATTTTAAACTTTAGACCAACATCGAATCAAGACGTGATAAAAAAAAAATTGGATTGGTGAACGTTCGAAGGCAAAGACCCAATGCCAGCGCGGGTCACTGTTTTTTTTTTTTTTTTTTTTTTTTTTTTTTTTTTTTTTTTTTTTTTTCGAGGAACAATGAAAAACCATAAGTAAGATCTCATCCCTTATTGTGAAATGACCTGAATTACCTTTATGTTGTGCAATTAGGGTACAAAATATTGCATTAGTTTCTTTAATAAACCAGACAAAAGGTAAGGTGCGGTATTCAGTCGGCGGTATCTGACAACTAGTAGCCAGGCGGTGCAGGCTCATGATGTGTCACACTGGGTTACAGTTTGCACTAGACGGCCTGGAGCAGTAGCCCGTTCCTGCACAAAGTTGGCCTAATCTAAACAAATGAACAAGTCGCTCGCTAACGGTTATTATGCTGACAATCAATATAATGACATACGAGCTATATAACATTACATTTATGGGAATTTATTATTGTTTCTTATAATGTTTTTTTCTTTGAGAATTGTGATATTAGTTTTCTTCTTGTGACATATTGTTACCTCAAAGGTAACTCTCTCTCTCTCTCTCTCTCTCTCTCTCTCTCTCTCTCTCTCTCTCTCTCTCTCTCTCTCTCTAAAGCAGGAGTAAATTCTTTCTTGAACAAGAAGTGTATCTGTATAGTTCGTTAGATACTTAGCAGTTATTCACGTAGATCAAATATTACTCGGACACTGGGTGGTGGTGAAATAAAAAAAAAAAAAAAAACTTTCCTTAGAGGAATTATAAATTTGTCTTTTTTTTCGCTGAAGTATCTTCTTGAGATCTGCAAAATATAATGGTGAAAGGTTTCGAAATTCCCTAACGAAGCTACCCAAAAACATCACGACTATTCACCATTCGTTCGCGCGAAGGCTTTTTTTTTGATTTTCATTTCAAAGGATGAGCGAACGTCGGCCTCCTCACTCTTGGTGTTCCTTTTTCCTTCACTAGAAGAAATGTTTTTTCAAGATTTTTTTTTTATATGTCTAATCGTCTCTCGTTGATCAAGTGCCTGTTACCATTTAGTCATATCTAATTTCATAGATGGATACACTTCATGATTCCCCAGCGATAACTTCAATTTATCTGTGATTAAACCTTGGATATAAGAAGTGGTCAAAAAAAGAAAATAAAGAATAAAAACGTTATTAAAGATCAGTGCTGTGGTTCATTAACTATGTGCTTTATAAATTATATATAGGCTATATTATATATATATAATATTTATACCAGAAATAGACCCAATTTCTAGTTATGTACTTGAGTACAAAGTGTACACCTTCAGTAACTACGAATTATTCTTAACAGTAAAGATATCATTATAGAAAGTGACTTTTCTCCACTAAGATTGAATAGATTTAAAAGGAAGTAGCAGGATTTCAGGAATTTGCGATGAGTACCCGAATCATTCAGCGGGCCCACCAAAGCGAACCTTCATATTTGTTACTTAACACAGGAATTAAAGTTAAAATTCTCAGAGACCTGTTTATGTGGCTACTAGCAATGGCGATGCGGCAGGATTTCAAGAATTCATTGTTTTGTCACAGATTATGTCACATTTTTAAATGAGTTAGTGATCTTAAAGGTCAAGAAAATGGTGGGGGTTGTTCAACGCTTTTTTTCTGTTGTATAATTCATTGTAATCGTTGATTCACTGACTTTGTGACAGCATTTATAATAAAAGTAAATCATAATGAAATATCATGGTAATTTTGGTTCGTATTCCGGAAATGTTGATATTTGTCCTAGTTATTGCATGTATATACAAATATTATAATAATATATATATATATATATATATATATATATATATATATATATAATAGTATATATATATATATAATATATATATATATATATTCCTTTTCGGTATATTAAGCTTTCTTGATATTTCTCGAACAGGAACTTGATCGGATGTGGTGGAACAATTATGTCTCGCTGAGCAGAAAGATGTTTCATTGACGAATAAATGACACATTGACATTAGATTCCCACTCACATCACGTCATTGAAAACAATAGAGTGAGTCGCATAGTTCAGACTGTAAAGGTTATCATTGTTATTGTTCCTGGGCTAATGTACATCGTTCATAATTTGTAGGAACTATTATTTTTTTCATTGAACTGTATAGTATATATATATATATATATATATATATATATATATATATATATATATCTATATATATATATATATATATATTATATATATATATATATATATATATATATATATATAACCCACCGAGAACATTGCGCCCCTTAGAAGACACGAGAGACCCACCCAGAGCCAAGTACATCCTTGCTCAGGTCGATGAGAGGGATCGCCCAACACGAATCTGCAGCCGTTAACCCAACGTAGACCATTTGGACACACACACACACACACACACACGCACGCGCTCACTCACTCACTTACTCAAATTTAAGTTATCACATTTATGTATAACGAAAATTTTCTGACTTGTACCTTTATGCATACTATAAAATATTTTTTTTTTTATTCCTGTATTTAGATTTCTATATTCATTTTTATTCCTGTAGTAATTTTGTAATTTTTTTTTTTTTTTATCTAAAACCAACATGTAACATTAATTTTAAAACATACATTTAAGGAAACTCTGCACATGGCATTGTATTTTGAATAAATTTATTTAAAACCACTGTTTAAACTTTCACTTTTGTTGTAACAGTAACAATATGTCCTTATGTTTCTTTGTATCCAAAAACAACGCCCTTAAGCTTTTTGTCCTGCTGCCAAGAATAGGTTCTGAGGGTTCTGTCGACAGTACACCACTTCTATAGCCTCGGAGGGTTTACAATTCCCCTCTTTTCAGATGTTGCTAGAGTCACTAGTGTCTGACTTTGGTGTGCAAGATGGTGCTCAATCAAATGGCTATGCACATCCCGTTTTCTTGTCAAAGTATTCGTTTGGGCTTTCCAGACTCGTGACGTCACACGCTAGTCCAAATCTTGAGGCAGGATTCTTGGCTCTGTTGGCAATTGTCCTGAAAGAAGAAGTGTTCACAAAGCAAGTTATAGGGTCTAAGATTTGAAAAGATTTATCAAAGGGGGAGTTATGAAGAGAATTCAAAAGGAACTAATTTTTCCCCACCTTCCCTTTCTTGGTTTACAGAGTAGCCACAATAATATATTTTACATTAATGCAAATCTTGGAGGTTGAGTTGGTCTCTCTCTTTACAATGTATATATATATATATATATATATATATATATATATATATATAATATATATATATATATATATATATATATATATATATATATATATATTATGCTACAAATGTCCTCTATATCTAATTCGCTCTACCCTTTAAATTAATATATTCTTATGTTATGTTACCGAAATGTAATTTTTTTTGTTGATAAGAAGTTCGTCGGTTAACGTAACCAAGAATTCAGTGAAGCTCAACCCTCAAGACTATCTCTTATGATAGCCTTGTTGGGAGAGCATTTAGTGTTCATTTATCACATATTACAATCTGATTAAAACATTTAATATTGTTTTTAAAAAATTCTTCATCCTCGTACATATACTGAAAGAGAAATGAAATTTGTAGAATCTCTCTCTCTCTCTCTCTCTCTCGCTCTCTCTCTCTCTCTCTCTCTGATTTTTTCTTGAGGTTTTAGTCCACATATATTTTTATTATTAATGATTCAGATGCTGAACCATGTAATGTGAAACAAAATAACAGGGACATTTGACTTGAAAATCATCTTTCAAAGAATATGATGTTTATTTGGAAGAAATAGCAGAAGACAACGGGAAATACAGAAAGACAAGGTCAGTCATGAGAAACGACAAATGTAAATCAATACAATGACAACTTGACAGACAAAATGTAATAAAATACAAGAATTATATTTAAGCTTTTCGCTTATACTTTCTGTTGGGCCAGTTCCACCACGTCCTCAAGGAAATTGAAGGACCTCTAGAACATTATAGGAAGTTCGACAACGAGGCATATTTACTGCATACTGGTGCAAATCCGGACACTCTTGGCAGGAAAAGAAGATCA
>NC_087220.1:15028834-15078834 GCF_015104395.2 Macrobrachium nipponense | reverse complement strand
ATTAATTTCAAGTCTATGAATTCTTAATATATCAGATTTCAAGGTATCTTACTTTCAAAACCATCGAGGAAGATTAACTGTTTTTCTTAAACAAAAGCGGAAAAGAATAAAAAAAAATGAAAGTTTGACTTTGATATTCTTTTCAAGATCATCTGTCACTGGAGAGTTTAAAGTTGTCACTGCACCTCACATGGCGCAATGTAAGCCTAATTAAAGATTTGTTTCAGTTTTTTAGCCTTTTCCTTATATCCATTCCCGCGTCCTGTCTTTCATCTTCTTGTCTAAACTTTCTCCAAACCCCAATACATAATGTATACGTAGAACTATTCCTTACCAATTGGCAAATCCCGGAGTCTTGACGCTCATACAGCTTTATTTTGAAACTATTTTTCTCATTAATTATGCCCTTTCAAAGACATTTCCATGAACTGTCTCCATTCACATTTGCTCCAAGAATTTCATGCATATCCACGACGCCATATAGCAAAAAGAACATCGGAAGTTTTCTATTCAAAACGCATCATTTTTCATTCTAAGTCTCCCGTTCTGTTAGCTGAAATGGAAAGAGAAACACGGTTAGTAAAACAGAAATATCCATGTAAATTCAGGCATTAGACTTCGTGTCTTATGTATCTAAAAGAGCTGTATAATTAAAGTCTAGAGAAAGTCGTCTACTGTAAAACTGGCGCCCTAACCAATTACAAAATATTTTGGCAAATGACCGTGTCTTTCTTGTCACATATGAATAAATATGATAGTCATAACTTTTAATGAAAATGTTATATCCCTTTAAACTAGATTTCACGCGATAAATATGTTACGATTGCAGAAAATCTGTAACAGACAGTTCAATTTTTCACATTCAGGGATTCTGTGAAGGCCATAATTCGTGGTTTATCTTATTAAAAAAAAAAAAAAAAAAAAAAACTTGGCGTATTTCGTCACCGCCATTTGAAGAAGAAATTTCTGCAACCTGCAGTTGAATAGTTTGAATGTGTAATGATGAGTAAAGGGATATTAATGTTATTCTATTTTCAAGGGTTCTTTAGTCTGACTACCGGTCGTCTATGCCTTGTGAAGAGATTATAGCGTATCACACAATTTACCTATACGCTGAGTCACTCATTTAGTTATTAATAAATAATTTTTCCATCCAGATATATGGTTAGGTTTTCTTGCGTGTAAGCTTCCAATTTAATAAAACAGATTTTTCATTCTCATACACAATCATGTACTATACGCACACACGACGTCACCTTCCGGATTAGAAGAAAGAATGTGAAGAGAAAAAATGGTTAGATTTGAAGCTTCTATGAAGCATCTCTGCTTTCCCCTCATGAACTTGTAGGGAGGAATATATTGCTGTCTGCTTCATTCGCATCTATATTATGAATCGCTATATCTTACTAATAAAAAAAAAAATTCTTCTTTGTTTTAAGAAAATATACTCTAATGATTAACTTATCGAAGGTAAAATATGCCCATGTATGACATCATTACATAACAATGTTATCATACTGCCAACTGAGTCAGTGAATTTGTACCGTTTCCTAGCCTACCGGAAAAGTCATTGTAATGCTGTCCTCAAGCTTTTGTCACAAATATCAAATTTTTGTTTTTTCCAATGTATCATTGTATCGTTTTTTAGATAAATATTAATCTCCGACCTAAGTTCAACACAAATCTTTTCTTACGGAAATATAAGTACATAGAGGATATTTTGCAGAATACATGTAAACTAGATGAAGCAGTAACTGAGATCCATTTCGGGTATCCTATATATATATATATATATATATATATATATAGATATATATATATATATATATATATATATATATATATATATAGATATATATATATTCCTCTGAGCGAGCTGAATATATATCTGAGGGAGTAAAGTCAAATTTGCTTTAAAAATGACTTTATGTCTTTTCATGTCGCTTGCAGTTGATGAATCCACTGATGTTGGAGGTGTTGCTCAACTTCTTTGCTATGTTAGGCTTGTTAATGGTGATGGTTGCGTTAATGTTAGTGGGAAGTTTCAAGTGTTTTACCTTTACTTGGGAGAACAACAAGTGAAGAGATTTTTAATGCATTATTGTCATTTCTTCAAGGACTACTTGCCACAGACGGAGCTCCATCAACGTCGGAAGGCAGAGAGGATTAATTTCTTTTCTCAAACGACTGTTGCCTGATTCATTCACTACCACTGCTTTACTCATGCTAAAGTTCTTCGCAGCCGAGTCCACACTGAAGAAGTTACAAATGCAAAACCGATAAACTTTCTCATTTCAAAACCACTGACTAAGAGGCTTTTGAAAATGTTACTTGAGGAAATAGAAACTTCTCATAATGGACTGACCACGCATGCCGATGTTCGCTGGCTGAGCAAAGGGAAAGCTCTTTCTCGAGTCTGGCAGGCATTTAACGAAGATAAGGCCTTTATTTCAGAGAAATGTCCCTGGAAATTTCCTAAAATATATGCTAATGGTTTCAAGCTCTCATTTGTGTCTGCTGTAGACTTGCTGAACAAACTAAGCAAGCTGAATCTGCAACTGCAAGGAGGTGAGAAGGTAATAACCGATCTATTTGACATAATTTCAGCTTTTCAGGGTAAACTCATTATTTTCTGAACAACTGGCTGAGGGCTTGGTTCATCATTCTCCTCAACTACACAACAAGAATACACTGACAGTCAGTGTTTATCCCCAGCATATGTAAGTTGCAGCATATAAGTCTCAGTCAGGAATTTTGGAAGAGTTTTCTAAATATGGAGGTTCATGCTGACAGATTTCAACTGGGTTTGTTGCCAATGGAATTTGACCAGAAGAAATAAAAACAATGTGTTCTCTCAGCAAGACCTTCCAGATGCTGAAATGGAGTTGTGTGAACTCCAGTCATCCACATCACTAAAACATTTGTACAAGAACTCGACTTTTCTGGAAAACTCCAGATACAAAGAGACTTACTGTCATTCGTTTTGAAGCTTTACCAAGTGTTATGTTTATTTGGATTTACCTAGTATGTCTGTGACTCTGGATTTTCTTTCATGAACAATATGAAGAGCAAAAAAAGAACTAGAATCAGCTAGGACCATCTTAAGCACTGCTTGCGAGTTGCTTTGTCAAAAACTATGGAGGCAAATATAGAAAAGCTAGCCAAAGCAGTTCAGCAGCGTGTTTCTTGAATCCACAAAGTAGCGGAGAGGTTGACTTGCTTTATTATTATCTATATATTTTTTCTAATGCTCATCATTTGAACTAATTATCTTGTGTATCAGTATTCAGGAAATAATGAATCCTTTGAATTTTATTTCTCTTTTTTTATTTGTAGTTTTTCACGTATATCACAACATGATTAACGTAATGAACAATATAATTATTATGCAGCAAACGTATGTTTAATTTGTCTATAAACCATGAAGGTAATTTAGTTATATATATATAAATATAATCTGACTTAAGAGGTAAACATATTACCTTATGAATCAGTGTGTGTCGTTAAAGTACTATAATACCTATGACAGTTATATAAAATATGCCTGATTGGTGAATGTCAGTAATTTTGAATAAATACCCAAGCAGTAAGAGATTATTTTAAATACTCAGTGCAAGTAATTAGTTTTTAACCTTTAAATAAACGAAGACTTACTCTTTCACTTACTAACTGGACTGCTTCTTAATTCCCAAACTATAAAATTATTGTGGTGTTCTCACAGTTACTCACAAAACAGGTTGTTGCTCATCAGCTTTAAAGGGTTGGGAACCCAAACAATCACCAACAAAATTAAAGCAGGGATTACAACCATCTCAAACCTCTTCCAGATATCTTAACTTTCACGATCTATTAAACTTATGGGTCGCCTTTGGTAAACGATTATTTCTGGCATTAGGCTGCCTTAATATCGTTCAGTTTAGCAGCTTCATTTCAGAAGGCAATGTCTTATTTCCCCCCTTTTTCTTGATATTGATATTTAAATTGTCTTAATCATTTACTGCGCTTAGGTGAAGCTATTACCAACTTGTTTATATTTCACTCATAACCATTTGGTTTAATGGAAGGTTTATTCATTTACAGAGCAAGGTCTCTCTTTCTTAATCAGAGATCCTCCCCTCTCCCCAGCCAAAAGTAAAAAAAAAAATCATTTGTGAAAAAATATAGGTGTTTCCTAACAAGTAGAGACGAAAACCCTATCCTTTTTCCATCCTACACCTGAAAAAAAAAGATTTGAAAAAAATTATTTGATGTTTACTGTTTCAATAATGATTAATGTAGAAGCTATCTTACTTCCTCTATCTTCATTTCTACTCTTTCAATTTAGTTGTTTTCAGTATCTTATCTTATAAATGAAGCACATTTACTCCTTAAAAAATAGAATATGTAACAAACACTTTTGGATCGGCATTTTACAGTTCTTAAACAAAAGGGTAGTAAATAGTATAAATGTGAATGTTTGTATGTTTGGCATGTGTTTGTGCAAGCTTGTACGGCAGTATCTGTCACGGACACTTTCTAACCTATAAGAGGCCATATGTCATTTGGATAGCAAAGAGAAAATGCTTAACCCTACAATCATTCCTTTCTGGTACATGTTTCTGATAAGACGCACATCAGAGAACATAAGGATAACTTTATGGGCCACCGCGACGCTGAGGCTCTTGTGTCGGTGCCATTTTGACTGTTTCCCTCTATTTTTTCTCACGCTTCCTTTGACCGAGGAATTGGAGGATTGAGCGCTCTTTCCTTTACTTACCGATTCTCTGCATTTTGTTTTTTGAGAATTTATAATAACTGTTAGTTGATTACTGATAAGAATTAATATTTCAAAACCTATTGGAAAGTTGTAGAAAATATTTCCTTTTTGAATAATTAAAAATAGAATAAGAATATTCAGTTACGTTATTCATTGGCATGAAAAACTATGCGTTAATAAATCTTAGTTGTATTCTATGAACTTTGCTGGATCTCTAATTCTCAAGTAAAAACCTCTCTGCAACCATTTGGTGTTCCAGATGGTGAACGAGAATCCTGTTCAGCTTCTTTCTAGACTACCAGGAAAGTAGTATGTAAAGCAAAAGTACTGAGTTGACTGAGAGATCAGAAGAGCTTGTATTCTGGAGCTCTCCGGCTATTATTTCCTAGAGCTTGAGCCGTGGACTCACGTAACACTATAACTAAATAAACTGACAGTAAAATCGCAGATACTTAAAGCCTGTTTAATTAAAATAATGAGGGGAAATTACCATCAAGACGCATCAATTATTTCATCATTCTGATAAGTATAAATCCTAAAAGTCTACGTTTTTGTTCATTATAGACGAAATCAGCACTTAGAAAAAAAAAAAAAAAAAAAAAAACACTTTTAGTTATGTTACTAGTATTTCAAAATTGCTATATTGCCGAGAGCTGAGTTCGTGAACAGTCACCTTTGTTAATCACTTCGAAAAACGTTAGATTCCTGGTAACAACTGGAACAGGTGCACTTATGAAAAATTTACGATCGTAGATAATAATAATTAAATAATATCTTTTTGGGGATCAAAGAACCCTTTCATAAAAAAAATATTGATTTTTTTTTTTAGCAGCTTGAGAGAAATGTATCTGAGAGAGGTTAATCCAACTCTCTTGGTGTCATGGGTAATGACTATTTTGGTAATGGTGGATTAATAATGATCCAGTACGGTATTGCATATGTTCCTAACAAGAGAATTATTATTTGAACGTGTTTAGAAGGAATGAGACAACATGACACTTATGTTTCGAAAATTTTGGTCACCTACAGATAATGGTTAAAAAGAAGAGATGCTGTGTAGTGTATTTTCCAGAACCTTTATCTGTTGGGATTGGTTTGGAAGTTAAAAAAAATATTGTTGTGAAATTTACGTGAATGCAACACTATTTGTGTTTTTTTTTCATAACTGTTCCTTAACGTAATTCGCTACATAACTCAAAACTTACCGGAACAGTAGTCAATATCTTAGAGTAGTTGACTGCTTCCATAATCCTGAAAAATATTCAAAAGACTACTAAGTTCCAAATACAGAATGTTGATTTATCACCTACATTGAATTGGTAATTGAATAACGATTCCCCGGGCTCTTCATTTCCTGTTACAGAATCAACATTGCCAACTAAATCTACTTATGTTCACTTTCTATTGCATATAATTAATTTATTAAAGCCTATCAACGTTATCGCCTCGCCTCCTTAAACCTTATTTTTCGACAGAAAAAAAAATACTGCTTCATATATTATTTACTTTGTATTACTTTTCATGTGAAATAAATGAATAAAACCTAGATCACAGATAACTATTATTCTCATCCTTAGTTTGTGGAGTAAGTAAAAAATGGCGTGAATAATATGTAGAGTTGTTGATGTTTGCATGTTGATAATATACGTTTGTTGATGGAAATGAAATGAGGAATCAGTGACGGATAAAAGGATTTCTATCGTGTGTGTTAGGCGATATTGGGTCGAAAAGGAAAAATATAAGCCACTACCGTGAGGCAGGGAAATAGATATAGACTAGCTAAAAAAATCTGAAAGCAGATGAATATTGATTTGGAAGTTATTAGAGGGAACAAGGTCGAATAAAGTGTTTATGAGATCGTTTAGCTTCACGGATAGAATGTAATTGAGTATACTGAGTGGAAACGGCTCCTAATTAACACATCATGTGAGGGGAAACAAAACAGATCTCGTACAATAACAAGTAAATGACATAAGGAGATACTGGAACAGTGAATCCTCAATCTCGAATGAATGAAGAACTATAAAACAATGCTGGCGATCCACTCGTGTTTAGGTATACCAAACAGCGTATAGGGTGTTTGTATTTTTTCTTGTAACTTACTTAAGGTAAGCAAAGACGCTGGCACATACAAATAAAAGCACATATGATATATATATCTCAAGTATAAAAGGCCCATCAAAATACCCTGGTTTAAAGGTAAGGACTATATTTCGGTGGACTAACTTTCACCCTTGATAAGGGTGGAAGTGAGTCCACCTAAATATACTCCTTAGCTTTAAACCAGTGTCTTAATGGGCGCTTTATACTTCAGACATATCCTGTTTTAACCGAAGAATTTATTCATGTGAGATATATATATATAATATATATATATATATATCTATATATATATATATATATATATATATATATATATATATATATATAAATGTGTGTGTGTGTGTATGTATATAGATTTAACGTTGTAGAAGTAAGCAAAGACAAGAAACCCCGACGCACAGGTACAGACAGAGTTAGTTCTTTTTCCGTAACAGTGGGTAGCTCCTAAGGAAAGACAACTCTATACCATGGATAACCCGCAAACAGTTGAATCAGAGGCATGAATCTGCCACCGTGCATTGTTTGGAAAGGTCAAATAACCGTTCTCCTCTGTGCAAGAGCAGAGACGAGTTTTGTTCAACAGGATGGTAGTTGTGGGTGGCTTGTAATTGCTGAAACACTGAGGATTGCTCTAAAATAGCCTATTTCATTGAATATTCATAAAAACAGGATAGAGCAATATAAATCAAAGCTTTAATGTTCCGGAAAGAATGGGTATCGCCAAACACTTATTTACCACTGTCCAAGTTTGTATATGAGAAGGATACAGAAAGTGTAAATTTTATTGCTGTTAGTTGAAGATGATTAATCGTTTGATGGTCAGTGTTGTAGAATTCCCGATGCAATGATGTTTTCCATATATATTTTTTCAAGTAATATAGCTGTTTTTTATTATGTTGCACTTGGTAAAGTCCTTAAAGTTTTTACAAAATAATGCATTATTATTTTTAGTATAAAGTTTGATAGTACAGAATCTTTCCATTTACTAGAAGAGAAAAAAGAAAAAAAATTTCGAGTGAAAATCTGTTACGAATGCATTTCTCTCTGCGAAGCCCTAGTCTTGGAGAAATGTAGTTTTTGCATTGTCTTCAGGAAGTGAGCTAATGCGATGCTCTGTCTTGAAATGGAAGAAACGTTCGAAGTTCCATCACGAGTTTCCACAAAGTTATTAACCAACCTTTTTGATTTCCTTTCAAATGACTTTTCTTTCAGTCCTATTAAAATCAAGAAATATATTACAGGTGTATCTTGAATCCTTATGAACTAATACTTGTCAACGATTTTTGTATGTACTGACGTGTGTATCTAACAAGACATCTGTCTTAGAGAAAACTAGATGCACAATATTTACTTTTGAATGGTTATAGGCCAAAATGTCTCTGAAATATTTTTTCTATCTTCAAAGAAAATGGCAGATTATTCAGCATTTTTTCCGAATAACTCGAAAAGAGTATGAAAAAAATTCTTATGGGATATACGATTAACCTTCATCTTAAATTAAATAGAAATGCGGTTATTGTTTCTCAAACAAATTGAAAACAATAACCGTTCCACTAAAATACTCTCGAGAAGGATTATTACTTACTTATCTTATGTTAAACTTTGGTTTCCATCACATGAAATGTACCTTCCTCTTCTTTATGTTTGATGCTCACTCCATCTTGCACTCTTAAATTTCTGTTCCACGTTTATGGTGGAAAGAGATAAGCAGGCTTTTTAATTTCTTTTATATATGCTATAGCGGTGGGTAAGAATATCATTAGATTTACTATTGTAAGTCATCAATTTATAATTCATTTGTATGTAATGTGACATGCTTGTATTCTGGCGTTTTATTATTATAATTTGTTTTCAGGATAAGCCTAGATATTTAAGAAACCCAAAACGAATATTACGGCTAATAATTCCTGACACGGTTCTTCTGCCCCTCTGTTATTAAATGGGACTGATGTATTGCTTGTCAGGAAGTTACCAATGCACTGTTCATTAGTGCAAAAGAGACTTAGCAGAAATCCCTAGGAGAAGTTTTAAATGCACTTGAGGAACTTTGTTTTCCCGACATCTGATCCCTTTTCCAGCATGATGATGGATGCCCAAGATACTGCATCACTCATATTCCGTTCAGAGGAATTTCCCAGTAGTTGCCAGACAGAGTCTGGTAAACAATTCAATATTTTTAAAGATTTATGTACCACCACTCTAATATCGAGAAGGGTAGCATATGATTTTAAGAAACGCTGCTTTATTTTGCAATGGGGTATATACGAGTGAAATATTGGTAAAAAGTCTGTGAACGATGCCATGATATATTCTGGATAAGAGACTTCAGAATAAAAGTAGAAATTATCTTTCTCTAGTTAGTTAAGTCAAACAGAAACAAAAAGGAAAACTTTACTATTATAAACACAGGAACTCCAGTGATCACTGGAGACCAGTCAGCTTAATTATGATGGATATCACCGAATTTGCTTAGTGGCGAAAATGGTATTGAAACCGTTACGGCAGTTTCCCCTCAAGGCGGCGAGTATTCCTCTGATTGGATTAGTTGTCTTGGTACCTCCGCTGTTGAGGTGCAAGTGTCAACATTTAAATTTTAAGTATACTTTGTGTACGTTTGAATGGCAGTGCTCAAAACTAATATGTAACATATCTCTAATGCAGCTTTTATATATATATATATATATATATATATATATATATATATATATATATATATATATATATATATATATATATATATATATATATATATATATATATGTATATATATATATATATATTTCTTTAACGCCAGTGATAAACACTGCAGCTAGTTTTCATAGTTTTGGAGATTTCAATTCTCAAGTATTGTGGTAAACACGTAGTATATACATCTTGCTTTGTTTGGGAGAAATTATTCATTATTGTTTATTACATTTTTTTAAGTTTTTGACACATTTGCGTCAGTAACGGGGATAAAGATCCTCTGAATTCTCTACACCTCATAGAGTTTAAACACTGCAGCTAGTTTTAATTGTTTTGGAGATTTAAATTCTCAAGTATTGTAGTATCCATCGTAGTACACATCTTTCTTTATTTGCGGGAAATTATTTCATTATTATTCATCACAAAATGTTTTTATTTCTGCCACATTCGCGTCAATAACTGGGATAAGGGCCCTGTGAATTCTCTGTACCTCATACAGTTATTAACAATTCACCTAAGGCTGGAAAATTAGTAATTGTTTAGTAACATGACATTGCTCTGTTTAAGCCTTAAAATAAGGCATAACATCTGTCTGATGCCTTAGTACTCCTATACTGAGCGGTTGGAAGGATATCTTTAGTCAAACTATGTGCTGGAGAATTATGGAAACGGCAAGTCTTCACATATTTATTCCCATTGCCAGTAAACAGCGCTTCAAACCCCTACAAAAAGTAAAATATTCTCGAATAAGGAGATTTCCAGCTTCCTTTCAACGTGGTGTAAATAAAATTCCTAATGAAAAAGAAACTTACTTTTTTCCTCTCATTTTTAGTCATTTTATAATCTAGAGGTACAACATGTTCTGTATTGTTCGACTTCTTTTTAGATAATACCGTGATTATGAACTCACAGAAATCTGAAACATTGTTTTTGGCGAAAGAAATGAATATGGAAGTATTTAGCGTTGTCGTAATTGCCCAGCGTTTTATTTTTATAGCCGTTTAAGGTAAAAATATGTTGTTGCTATTCTGGACACTAGAATGAAATTAAGTACTAATAACATATCTTATATAGCATTTATGTCTCGTGTGCAAAACTTTGGTAGCTTTTAACTTTTTCGAGACGAATTTGGAGTTTTAGGCTATAAAATTTTGGTTTTATAATTTAAGTTCAACATTTCGAGGTAACTTGAGAAAACTAGCCTTCAGCAATTATCTTCCCAGATTAAAACTGAATTTCTCTATTTATGGCGTAAGTGACAGCTAAGGGCACAAATTAAACTTCAGCTTCCAAGCAATATTTAAACGCTTGTCATCAAAGTTTTAAGCATAATTCTTTGCCACCCCCAATTCGGAAGTTAGTTACACCACATAAGCCTGCTTTAATATATATCGTGTGAAAAACCTATTATTGTCATCAATAGCGACGTGCAAATATTCTTAAGCAAAGGAGGTCGTTGCAACTAGGAATACGTAAGTTTAAGTCCTGCTTGATGGCTGAAGTTGGATTCTATCTTTCAGTTGTCGGTAATAGCATAAATATATTTTACATGAAAAGTAATTATAATATCGTTAATATATGTATCCTGTCTCGTGTTGATGGCCAAAAGTTTTACTTTGAGTTAATTTCTGACTCTTCAAAGCAATATGCGTTAAAACGAATTTATATTTCTATTTTTTTCCTTTTGTTGATATTGTATAAGCTTTGGAAGGTTTCAGCTTGCCATAATTGCTTTTACTCTACAGAAATAAAACAGCTAGTGCATGTGGGATTACATCACTGCGATAAGAACATCTAGCAAAGTCATTCTTTTGCTGTCAAATACTGGATCTACAGCCTTCTGGATTTTTATAGTTCCCTCCTCCTCCTCCTCCTCCTCCTCCTCCTCCTCCTCCTCCTCCTCCTCCTCCTCCTCCTCCTCCTCCTCCTCCTGCACAGGGAATTAAATCATAAAAAGAGAAATTTTTTAGTTAGTTTTCCAAGATTAATTGTATACTGACAAACTGAGGTGTCACCTTTACGTTTAAGGTTACACAGGCAATTTTTCCACTTTCATATGGTATGAGTTATTCAGATGTTATTGCTATGTTCTAGATTTCCTATTATCGTACGTAACCTCGAGATCCTCCACCGAGCTGTCTCGCTAATATTTATCTCACCGAACACAAGGAATATTACTTTTCCTGTACATATTACTTGAAAGAATGACACAATGAATTTACGAGACCTGTTAATTCCCTGTCCCTTTACAGACAGACTAAGTTCTTGGGTTACCCAAACCCTCCAGAAATCTAGCTAAATGTTAATGGAAATATCAAAATTCAAACTGACTTAATTATAACAGAATGAGAGAAATCATCATCAGAAACTGAGAAATTTTGGAGGAATTATAGGCAAACGAGAATTTCTTTTTCTGTGGAACATGTACCTTGAACAGCATAAATGTAATAGAGATCAAACTTCATTAATTAAAGTTTTCATTAACTATACATGCAAACCAAGCGAAGTTTTTTACGATGCAACCTCTATAGTCGATTCAGTGCTATCTAACACTGCTTGTGAGACAGCAAACAAAATTGAATTTCGTCACTTCCCAAATATTTACATAGCAAATGGTCTCCTGAGCGTGGCATGACCTTTGTTGATTCTGTATAACATAAGGTCACAAATGCAGCAATTGTTATAAAAAATGAATGCATTGCAAATAAAAGCCCGAGGAAATAGTTTATATCAGGATCCCGACGGGTTGCAAAAGAAATATGATTCTTTAAAATATGAAATGAAAACGAAAATAATTTAAGAAATTAACTGAAGGAAATATACCAGTTTTTTTTTTTTTACTTGAAAATATTACGCTATAATGCATCAACAAAGATGAGAATCTCACAAAAATCATCTCTTCGTAAACAATTAATTCCATATATACTATAAATACCAGATGGCTCAAGCTTCTTCAACTCGAACTTGAAATGATAAGATAACATTATGGATGCACTTCAAAACGAAGCTCTGCTAAAACGGTTCAGACAAACTCCCACGGGGTTGTGTCAGCTGTCCCTATGTGGCTCCTGGGTCCTTTTATATCCGTCTTACTATTGCAACTGTGACACACTGCAGTAAAGATATTGAGGCGCTCAGCGGAGCAAGGGTGCCTCCACCGTTTTTATAAACTGAGAAAAAACACATTTAATGTTTTGATAAAATATAGCTAAAAAACATATCACTCACCTTTCCTTGTCTTTGGGGAGTCCAAAAAATGATAGCTCAGGCCTTTTCTTTCTTGAATTCTGACAGTTAACTGTAGCACAGAACAGAGTCCCCGTCATGTTATTGATATCTTCCAACACCCAGTTACAAAGGGAACGCACCAGTGTTCTCTCTTCTCTTCTCTATACTTTTTAGTTTAAGTTCAGGTTCACACAGTTAGAAAAATAATGTCTTGCATAGTGAAAGAACCATACAAGCCTTATTTCCAGATAACACTCGGGATGACATACGAGTAAACTGATACTGTTGAGAGAAGAGTAGGCTGAAAAATAAATCACAGAGTATAAATTTTTCACAAGAATAAAAGCTACAGAGACATCAAAATAGAGGAGAGAAGAAAAATTACTTTAAAAAAATTGTGTAAAACTTTATGGACAAAGAACTAGGTATGTATTTCTTTTCGCATTTGGTACAAAAAGAAAATGTTATGGCTGTTATTTGACTTCTTTTTAATTTTCCGACTTTTTAGCTGATCAAACGGGCGGAGGATTGATGTTCGCAACCATATCGCTTTTCAGATATGCAAGACTTGGGAATTTGCCGACATTATATATATATATAATACTATATATATATATATAGAGATATCTATATAGATATATATATATTATATATTATATATTAATATTCTTTTTTATTTAGAAACTAGTCAGTTTTCTAGTAATGGAATGGATCTATACATTTTTTATTTCATTTTGATACTTTATAAGTCATATGCATTTATTATCATCCCTCAACTTAAAAATGACTTAGTCTGTCGAATTTTTTCAACAGATGAAAAATCTTCAAAACCCGGTAAACTGTTTTTTCTGTAAATAAATAAAAAAATAAATAATATTTTGATTCAGAAAGGTGTAAATTCACAAATTGGCTCTGCTTAATGAGAAAAGAAGGAACCAGAAAGTCTACCTGATGATTGAAATGTAGAAGTATTACAAGAATCTCCTCCAAGATCACTTATCAGATTGTTGTTTTTTACAAAGGAACACAGTAACGTTTTACAAGTGTTCACCAACAAAATTGCGTCTCCGCCACCTAAATGTATTTTCCTAATGCATGCTAAATAGAGCTTCAGCTTCTATTTACCATTCGCTCAAAAAGCAGGATGAATGATTGCTATGAAAATTTCATTTATTTAATATTTAATTTGCATAAACGTTCCTTTTAGTTATTCATATGGTATGACTATCGGTCACTCATAGCTCTCTCTCTCTCTCTCTCTCTCTCACACACACACACACACACACATAATTAGTAGTAGTGATGACAAGTAGAGGCATTTCCCCTATGCCCCCTAAAATTGAATTGTGATTTGATAATTTATTGAATGCACCATGCATTTAGTTTTGATTATAGAGGGAGATAATTACCAGTTATGCTTACCATACACCCCCTACCAACCACCCGGCCCCCCACACCCCCGGTTCTCTCTCAATCTCTCTCCTCTCTCTCTCTCTCTCTCTCTCTCTCTCTCTCTCTCTCTCTCTCTCTCTCTCTCTCTCTCTCTATTTTCCTTTCTCTTTTGTTTGCCACTGAATCTCGCAAATTTATAAAAAAGGATACCTAGTCGTTTCCCCATTCCCTGTATAGGAAGGAAGAAAATACATATACATATACTTCCCCTACGAGGTAGTTAGGAATGCGAATGTAGGGAGCAACGGACTTTATCGTGAAGCGATTGGAGTATTCAACAAGTGTTGTGAGAAATCTTCGATATGTCAACTTGAAGAAAACAAGGTCTTCTCACGCGCAGGATTGTGGGATTTAAGAAACGTGACGTCCCGCGGTCTACTTGCCTTCTACTCTGCCCGAGCTCTACGTAAATAGGAAAACATTTCTGCTGAGTCTTCGTTTCTCTTTTTAATATTAAAAATTATGATGCATTCCTTTAGGAAAATAAAACACAAACTCATGTTGACCATAAACATTCTACGTATATCTATTCAAATAACTAAAACTAGAATTTTTAAAACGGAAAACATAGCATTTTTCATATACAGCTCACACTCAGATACACATAATACAAGTTCATATACATACGGTATCCAAATACGTTACCATCTTTTTAATTTTGTGTGCCGCTCTTTTTGAGAAGCAAATATCCCTTTTTAATCTGTGAATCCTGAAAAATGTACAACAGCAAAAATAAAGAAAAAAAGTGATTACAGGTGAAGGTAATGAAGTTCAATTGCCTCACATCACTCAACTCGTTTATCGTACTTATTCCTGATTTAGGTACTTTTTCCCCCTGATAACAAGTAAACACATTTTCCATTTATTTAAAATGCTCCAAAATATTGGTCGAGGTTTCATATAAGAAGGCCCTCTCTGGTAACCAGTGCGGTTACTTCCCGGTAGACCCCGCAGATGCCACACCTGCCATCATAGGTCAGGACTAATGTGATAGGTGAAACCGAATATCAAGTTATTTATCAATAGTAACCAAAAAACAGCCGAGGATACTTGAGAAGATATACGAAAATATATAAATAGATAAATGAATTTTATATATGATTACATTTATGATCCATCAATACATAAATTTTACAAATCATCTCATTTATCTCCACATAAAATACGAGTTAAATTCATGAGAGACGAGGTTCAGTGTTACATTGTTATATATTCTTATAATACTCTAATAGCTGTCCTACAATCTTACATTTATTTTTATTTTTTTTTTTAACCTGAGGTACTAACCTTTCCAGACATTTACCATGAAAAAACTATACCAACCTAACCTAACCTAACCCAACGCCACTTCATCTGTTGGAGCAGCTTCAATAAACATTTGATCTAGATCGGTCAGTACTTCTGGAGTCATGAGAGGGAGAGAGGGAGAAGAAAAAAGAGTCGGAGGGTAAGCATAACAGGTAATTATCTCTGCAATAAAGACCCAATGAATGTTACAGTCATAAAGCTACTTTGCCCCATCTTCATCATATCATGAATGAATTTGAGGGGATTTGGGGGAATGACTCTACTATGACAATCAAACGGAATGGAAAATGAATCATATGAAAGAATACTATCCTTCCAGGGAAAATAGTTATTAATGCGGAGGAAAAAATAATTTGATAAGAAAGTATAAAAGTTGATTTACTGTGGATGCAGATTAATTTTTTCTTCTAGTTTTGCCATTGCTGTATAAAACAACCGTTCCTAGGAAATGCATGAACGAGCTTCACGATTTTTACACTTTTTTATCACAATAAAATGCTTTTGCTTTTTTACAAAAAATACTACATTTATCATATAAGTATCAAGGAATATCTATATATCTGTTTTGAGAGGTTTAATATGTTGTTCTGTATATATATATATATATATATTATATATATATATATATATATATATATATATACGTGTGTGTGTGTGTGTGTATGTGTATGTATGTTTGTGTATGTGTATGGATGTGTGTTGCAGATACACAAAAAATCAATGTGTGAGGTTTTGTAGGCTTAGTTAAGTGCTACACAAAAAAGTCGAAGTTTTCTGTTTATTTTGTTACTACGCCAATAAAGTTTCATTAATGTGAAAACATGGGCAGTGCTCCCTCAAAAGGTGTCTGCAGTGTCCACTGCTTTGGACATTAATTCCAATAGGAGAGATGTAACATATATAAGAGTAAATATCCACAATACACCACATGAGCGCCCTACTTTGGGAAAGTCATGTGTCGTTCTGCTTTTACTCTCGCGAAATGCCGTAAGAAATAACAGCAGAGGCATCCTATGCACGATGAGTAATGTGGAGATCAACTAGACGACCCAAGATAATGATTCAATGATCTCATTCGCGTCGCAAGTTTCATTCCCACCTCAGTTTTTCTTAAGGGTGACGACGACACTCGCTTAGTCGCACGAAAGTTTCCCCGATGGAAGAGCGTCACGCAATCGCCGCAGAGACTGAATGAGACAAAAGGGTCGGATGGGTTTCCAATGCTTGTAACAGATGGCTTAGACACTAAAGGTTACCAGAAGAGCAGACGTATTCTGGAATCGATTCTTCCAATCCCGGCGGGAATGAGATCCCCCATTGGATTCTTTCCCGATATCATAAAGGATCCTTTCAAATTTATATGATGGGATTATTTCAAACCGCAGACTAAGTAATTCGTTTAGTTCATGTCGTTTAAAAATATTAAGATTCCTTGATCAAGCATTCATATTTTAATAACTTACTTGGATTTGATTAAAAGATAACACCTAACGGATGTTGTTATGACCAAGGTTACATGGTGAAGTTGAAATATTATTTACAAGACAAAGAAAAATTCAAAGTGTTAATGTCACACTTCGTAAATGGGAAGCATATCTATTGTTAAGTTCAAGATCGCCCAAATTCAAATCTCTATTTGCAGGTCTCCTTTTCGTCGAATGTTTTTCTCAATATGTATTTGATCCCTAAATTCTGGCTTACACGGTTGTTTTACTAATATGAATAATTTGTATTTTGTTTAAACCTTAATTTCCGTAATGATTTTTATTGTATTCTTTTTAATCTTTCTCTGTTTAACAAATGAATGAGGTATTCCATAAGTTTTTTTAAAAACTGTATGGGTTTTGAGTTGTGTTCAACAAAAGGTTTATCAACTTTGTTTATGAAAAGGAAATTAATGATTATATTTTAGGGGAAAATGAAATAATGTCATGAATTCATGAAGAAAAATTATTCTTTTCCTTCGATTCCTAGAATTCCGATTTTCTGAGTCTTGAACGTCGCCGAGTACACTTTTCCTAACACACGTCTTTTTTATTATAATTCTTTACTTTAGGAATTTAATCATATTAGAATTAAGGAAAGGCTTCCACGAGAGCAGCGTTAGTTCTTTCCTAGAAAGTCCAGAGATCTGAGCACTTTTTCTAGTGAACAACGACAAAGGGATGAGAAAATTAGTTGAAGCCTTTTGAGAGGAACCATCTTCAAGGGCTAACAAATCGTCGAGAAAGTCAGTTATTAAATAGAATTTTGTTATCTAAGAGCTTTTTTTTTATTTTTTTTTTTTTCAAGGGAACGGTAAAAGGTTTCTCTTCGACACGACTGAATTTTTTTCCGTTATTCAGGCGCGAGGTTGATATACAGACGCACAAGCAATGTAGCTGCATCAGTTTGGTGTGATCACAAGCTAGACAGATTTCTGTAACTGTAACTGTAGATAAAAAGAAATGCTCTCCAGCTCTTTGTTCATTTCAGAAGGCGAGAGGTGTCAGAGTTATATGTAAGCAAATAAGATAAGAGATGGTTAGTAATTCAGAACCGGAAAAATCAAAGCCCCTGCAGAGAGCAAAACATATTTTCATTGGATTCATATTCTTGATATATAGCGATATATCCCAATAGGTGATGCCTCATTAAGAAACGCAATTACGTTTGGGACTCGGGTCATAAAAATGGTGGCAATGCATCACCTGGTTATATATTTTTATTTGATTAATTAATTAGAACGAAATATTGGAAAGCACTGAAGCCTTCCATAACACCCGTTTTGATTAAACCCCCCGCCGTTATGACAATATAAAAGCGAGTGATGTGGGCTAATGGGCCCTGAAATTAATCATTTTTATTGAGGCAAAATATAGTTCTTCAGTAAATACTATTTTTTTCTGTTTAGTAATATTGGTCCCACCGGAGGTGTTGCTGCTGTCGCTGTAATAATAATAATAATAATAATAATAATAATAATAATAATAATAATAATAATAATAATAATAACAACAACAACAACAACAACAACAACAACAACAACAACAACAATAATAATAATAATAATAATAATAATAATAATAATAATAATAATAATAATAATAATAATAATAATCCTAACACTCTACTTAATTCCTTTTCCATTCATGAAAAGCAATTTGCTAACATGCCATTCCTGCTCTATATTACAAGACTTGGGTTGCAAACTGGTTCCTCTGTGGCCTTTGCTTATTCGTATGCGATGTATTATCTTTCTGTTGTGAAGCATATATTAGTTCCTTGTTACTCCATTCCAAAGGTGAACAGATCTTATGTTGCTCTACTTCTCATTAATATGTTTCAATAGTTCCTTATCTACTATAGGATAAGCCAGTTTGTTTCTATTTGCTTAACTGCAAACGTACTTATGACAAAGGTAGACTTTTCTTTTTTTATACATACCGTAGGATAATTCCTTCCTAGGTTACGAATATTTGATAAGTAGTCTAAGAGATACAGAAAGAGATAGTTGCCATATTATGAATTCAACTTTTAAAAGGGTGCTATTAATGGAAAAAAATCCAACAAGGAAGTGGAGGTAAAACGAGCTGGAAATAGTAGTATTTTTAAGGTTGCAGTGCGTCACTTATGCATCCAAGTTCATACAATTTTGCAACTGTTTTCTGTCGCTTTTCCGCGAAGTGGCTTACGTCAAATTAATAACAATAAACACTATATAATTAGAAATAAAATGTATCCTTCATTTTGCATGATGAGTACCACCATCAGATATCTCAATTACACTCTTTTTTGAGAATATTTAGCTCTTGCTAAGAACAAGAAGCGTTGTGTATGTTAAACGTCGACTCATCATTCTGACCTTAGCTTAATTTTGGTTATGTTCTTTTTTTTTTTTTTTTTTTTTCTTTGCATGTTTTATATACTGCAGGGTTGAAAGTATTTACTTTTAAAATGAAGGCTTAAATCACTGTAATAAAGTGAAACTTAATATTATCATCGACTGTTAACAGAAAAGATGGCGAAATGTTTTCAATTTTACCGTCGAAGGTCTACTTCGATATGTTCTTACATTCATTTGCTTATTTGCACTCTACAGTTGAGAAACTGACAAAAAAAAAGATACACTACACATTAATGGAAATGTAAGTAAGGTAGAATTATTGGTAGCGAAAATAAATTACATATACGTATGATAATTCAACTAAGAATTCACATATATTTTAGCGCGCTACCTTTAAAATGAAAGGAAAATCCCTTAAATAAATTGAATTGCAAATTCAACACCAGCGTTTAAAACGAAATATCTCTGATCGTTTATTGGCCGAATAATGAAAAAGTGGCATATTTTACATATATTTTATGCACAATATCTAAAATTATTAACAATAAAATAGGTAAAACTGTAAAGGTAATTTATCATACTTTTGCAGCGTGTAAGAAATTCTGACTACTGTTAGCTGAAGGTAAGTTTAGTTTTACAAATAAGCACATAATTTGTTCCTTAGGTGTAACTTTAACCGGTAATTTGGACCTTTTTTTTTTTTTTTTAGATATATCATGTTAATTACAAGTAATCATCTTTACAATGACTCGTTAAAATTACTCGAAATGAATACTATAACATCAATTACGACATCACTTAGAGTTCTCAATGAATAATATCTCATGTTACAGTTGCCGGCAGAGGAAAGCTCACTGTGACAAACGAGACTGATCAACTTATGATGAACCAGAGGGTCGACCATCACCTCCCACTTATACCTTCTCCCATATCCGTTTTCATTTTATATGGGAAATCCTGTGCCCATCTCATATGCCAACAAAAGATCAATATCTAAAGTAGTACCGAGGCGCCTAAAAAGATTAAACATAGCTTAACACAACGACTATTCGAAATTTGCAACGAAAAAAAATAACAAATAAATGAAAATTTAATACAACTGAGAATGATCGTCTATTCTTAATTTCATTAATGATTTTCAAACATTAAAATCGGATAATGGAAAATATATTAATTGCAGTTTAATGAAGTTAATAGTACTGTGTAATATGATCATAGAGATATTGCCTCCTGTATGTAAAGAAATATTCTTCCGAAGGTGATTCTATTCGCAAAAAGTTCTTCCTTCTCCCAAAGTCTTTGAAAAACAACTAAATTCCCAGAATTTCTGGAAGTGATCTCGCTTATCCGGACAACCCGACTAATGGAAATCCGTTCTAATCTTTCCGAGGAAAAATGAATGTAGAAAAATGACTCTTCCTTCCCTCAAAAAATGCACTGCAGTTTTATCTCAAGGAAAGATTTGGTTTTGTGCAGTGGCGATAGAATGGCTTCCACGCCACGTTTGATGACTAGTGAGATTTTATCATAAACACAAATAATTAAGTAAATTCTTATCAGTTCAATTTTGAATGATTAATTGAATGGAAGTTACCTGGAGTCACTAAGCTAGTTCAATTTGAATGATTAATTGAATGGAAGTTACCTGGAGTCACTAAGCTAAGTTTCATTTTGAGCCTTGAGAAATGCCATTTCAGTTTTTGTATATTATTTCTTACAGTTATTTAAATACCTTCTACTATCCTTGAATGCCGTATATTTGAAACTTTAAGACACTACGGACAATGTGAAATTTTACTTCCTGTTTTCTTGGATCCATGGATAAACAGCTTTTAGAAGGGTAATGAACCGTAATGGGACAAAAAGTGGTTAGTTTGGCATATTTAATGAAAGTATTTTCTCATGTGGTGCCATGAAGTAATTTTGCTGTGAGATGTTTATTTATGGATAATAGGTGTTTATAATACGGCGTTTGTTTTCGGAATGTTACAGTCGCCGTTCTTTACGAGAATCATTTATGGAATGACTCCCTGATGTTTTCTTGACTGAAGGAATAGTTGGATACTGGCACTTCCTTACCCCAAATATACTTTAAAGAATAAATAAATAGATACTAAATAATAATAACAAATATTGATAAAATAAAATAAATTATATATATAATAAATTAAATAATAAATTCTAAACATATATAAATAGAGATAAATAAATAAAATAAATAAATAAATAAAATAAACAAATAGATGATATACTATATATATATATAATATATATATATATATATATATATATATATATATATAATATATATATATAATATATATATATATATACACACACATAAATAACCTTCTTGCGAAAGAACTCAGCTTCTGGAATTCCAGCTATTTGCTGACTCATTTATCCTCTTTTCTATTTAGTTTCAGTTAGGTTTCAATTGTCTTGTCCCTTCATTCACCAGTTACTGAAAAAAAGTAATGAATATATTAAAATATTCTACTCCATTCTGATTCTTGTTATACAGTTTATGACTGACAATTGAGACAAAAGTCTCTCAACCAGAATTAGAATCAATATTCATTCCTGTATAACTAGGCATACATACTGTGAGGATTTGTTAATAAGGAAATACAGGCTATTACTGTAGATATGCAGGTGAAAAATTGGCCTTTTTAACCGCTGACATAGAACTAATAACGGAAAAATTAACCTCTCAAAGAATATTAGGGCAAATAGCTCTTTATTTATAAAGACAAATCGCATTGGATAGCTCTATGGATGGCACAGTAATGTGTCACAAAAAAAAACTAACTTTCCAATAACTTATTTCTGGCAAAATATGTTAAACAAACGAATTTGATTTAGATTACCCTTTTGTTAAGATATAGTGCGAAAACCAGCATTCTGAACAAACGTTTTCCTCCAAGCAATCTTGTCAGTTGAGCGGGTAATCGACAAGTCTGATGCAAATTTGCGGCTTTGCTATTCATACTCCGAGTCAAGGGTCCCTCACGAGGTCTTTGCAGATATTCCGGTGACTCCATATTCTGGGCGGTGTACTTCGCGGCCACCTGGATGTGCTCCCCTCCCCGCCCCTCCCTTCCCCCGGGTTATAGTTCATTACGGTCTCGGACTTCGCTTCACCTCAGCGTCAGTCATTTCTTGCTCGGGCGGACTATGGTGGGTACTAAGTATTGGCTTAATGGTAACCGTAGTAATTTCTCTGGGCCTTAGTTGCTGCCATTTATTAACTCACCTGCTTGAAGTTGGTGAAGCACAATTATATTCATGTAAATTTTTTTTATATTGAATGATTTTTCTTGTCCTTATATATTACCTGAAGCTCGGCTGAAGGTCATTCTTTATAGAGTTGTAGATGGTGGTAAGCTAAGATGTCGTTTTCATTGTCATAAAAACAGATAACTACACAATACAAGAATATTATCTTTGTATGAATGGTAACTTATATGTGTGTTACATCTTTTCAGCATAGGGTTTAGGCAGCATTGCTAATTTGGTTATCTGCCCAAGTTTTCCCTGCCCTTGAGCTGATCACAGTTAAGGCAACACTTTTATTTAATCCTGTGTAATTGCTTCTTGTGATAATATTTTTCTTATATTTCAATTAATATCAAAATTCCAAGGCTTTGCAATTTATGTACAACTTCTGTATTTCCAATACAAGTATGGAGGAGAAACTGAACGTTGAACAGGAAGAGCCCTGTGTAATGCGCTTGGTAATTTCTAGTTATTAAATATTAGCAAAAATACTTTTAAACTTTCCAAATGTATAAATTAACTTACTTCGAACTATCTATGACAAGGTGATTATACTGTTTTCAGCTGACCACTCATATGTCTTGAAGCATTTAAATATCCATTTTGTTTATGAAAAACAGTTTCTTTATTCGTAAAATGCAAGGATTTCCTAACATTAATTTTGTTAAATATGATAAAGGATTTACTGTGAGATTCTACGGGTGTTTATTCGATTATAATAATTTAAGTTACTCCTGGAATTGCATTATTGCAATACAACTGAAAATAAAATATTAAGCCATTTAGTGAGTTCTTTTAAAGAATCACCTTTACGATAAAAAAAGTAAAGTAAATTTTTGTCGAATGTCCACAAGTTGGATGCCTGAGTGTAACGGTAATTGCTGTATAGCAAAGAAAGATAAAGGAAAGGAAAACGCATCTTCGAGAAATTCTATAGCAAGGAGGCATTCGCGCATGTGTTGGAGGTGCCTGTTCTTGCGGTTGTTCTGGAATCGTCGGGCGTGTTGTGGAGCGCAACACGCGCCTAAGTGTTGGGAGGAACGCAGCGAAATATGATGCAATATTCCGGTGAGAGTCTTCTAAGAAGTTCTAGTAATCTCGGGAGTGTGTAACGTTTGCTGTAGGCTCCGCCCCCAGAATGCCGTATAAATATGACGGACAAAGTAGGAGAAAGCAGAGATCATCAGTTAGTCACAGAGTAAGAGATTATTAGTAAGAGTCACAGATTAGATCAGTGAGAGCTCAGCAGCAGAGATCAGAGATCATCCGAGAGAGATAAAAGAAGAAGGAACCGACGAGAGATCAGAGAGAAAAAGTCACCCGAGAATTGGTCGAATTCTGGTCAAGTCGTCCTCAGGAGTGGACGACCGAGTTATTTCGACGTTGAGCAAGACTTCAGAGAAGAAACGTTCTACTAGAGATTTTGGGAAGTTCCTGCCCTTCAAGTATCAAGAGTAGACATTATTTTTTCAATACGGAGGGAAGAAGGCGTCTACAATTAGAGTTCTCCTTTTGTGAAGACATTGCTTCGAGTTGCAAAACTGGTCGGCAAGTACTTTCATTACCTCACTGTTCCCCCAGTTCATGCAGTGTAAGATTTTACCTTTTTTATGTAAAAAGGAGACACTCTTCTGTATTTATCTTTGTTAGTAAGCTTGTATATAAACCTTTGCTGTGTTAGTGTTTCTTTCTATATTCGTATCCACAGCAGATCTGGGCAAAGACGGGGTTGCATTCACTTTCTCAAGCAGAAACTATTCCGAATCAATACCGAGCTTATGTTTACGAGCACTGGCTCCGATGAAGAACCGAATTTTTGGCATGGAATTCTCAATCTCTCCTCTCTCTCTCTCTCTCTCTCTCTCTATCTCTCTCTCTCTCTCTCTCTCTCTCTCTCTCTCTCTCTCTCTCTCTCTCTCTCTCTCTCTCCTTGATGCATTGGTTATTCCTTATTTTCTGGTAGTTGAGCTTTTTCCTTGTTATAAATTTTTAAAATTAAGGTTGGTTAACAATGGTATTCTTATTTTGGCTTTCGACGGTTAAGGTTAAACCAAATGAATGGATTTCTCTCATTAATAAGTATATAGGACTTTGTTAACATTTTTCGACTTGAGATTTTATTTATTGCCCCACTGTCGCCTTCATGTTGATGGAATAACGTCACCTGGATATAGAATGGAAGTTTACAGGAGGAAGTAAAACCAATGAAGACTTTTCCTTTATTTGGTTTTTCAGTAGAATGAGATGTCTTAATGTCACTTACCTTGGTATGGAAGAAGCACTCTTCTTATTTTAGATATTTTGATGGCAATTCTTATCAGTGTGGTGATACTATCGGACCTTAAAGAAAGACAGAAACCTCAAACAATAAATAGAAGTCGGGAAGATGAAATAAGGAAAATTATGTGATAAATTTATGTTTTTTATCTTTTTACATCAGTGTCTCAGTTGCAACAGAGAGGCGGATATAAAAGGAACCACTTTCACTCTGAAACGTTTTAGCGCAGCTCTGTTTTGAAGTAGTTCCATAATATTTTCTCCTCATTTGAAGATTTCGGTTGATTTACACTGCGACCTCTTTCTTTCTTTAATGTCTGATATTATCACCATACTGATAAAAATTGCATTTAAAATACCTAAACAATCTGAGGCTCTTACGATAGATGCAATTAATAGTTTGTGAAGAGATCATTTGTTAGTCCTTAGGGCTTACGGAAGATCCTCACCGTTATAAACATTTTTTAGCAATATAATGTTTTTAAGTGCAGTGAAAATTCGTATATTTTCTGCAGCCAATATTGCAAATTCATTTAATTTTTTTTACGATATTTTATAGAACTATGTTATTTCAAAGTAGCCAGACATTTGCCTGAGAATCTTTCGTTAGGTAGTAAGTAACTCATGCATTCATTTACTGTCACTTCAATTGGATGGTGAGAGTAATTAGGTCCAATTCGTTTTTTTATATGATTTTCTGTATTTGTTACCTTTAAATGTTAAAAACCACCTAAATACCAATATGCAAATATTAGAAATGTCAAAATACATTGTTCAGTTTTTCACAAGCACTGTGGTAGACAGCACTATGGAGGCTGTATAGCAATAAACTTTCCCTGAATCGCTAAGAAAGCTTCTCTTCAGTACTTGGAGAATTTCTTAGATTCTGATGATTTTCTCCCGTTTTGTTATTTGAAAATTAAGTTTAATTTCAATATTTCCTGTAATATATAACTGAGTTTCTTCTCAAGAGTTTTGGATAAACCAAGACACCAGTTTAGATGCAACCGGACGATGAATTAACAAGTTTCATGAAAATCATAGTTTCACTCTCTCAAGTAATAACTACATTAACAGTAATTTTCTTTGCATTTGCTGGGAGAAAAAGATTTTAGAGACGACCTGGTCTCTCGAGATCGCATAACCACACAAAAGAAATCCATTAACATCTGAATACTTTATTGCATATAAAAGAAGTCGAGAGTAAACATTTCCAATGAGTCTCTCGGTGTAAAGCTGCCACATTTCTTTTCAAGGATACAATTCATCTAGGACAATTAACTGAATGATACCTCTTTCCATTACTTCATTCCCTATCGGTAATAATAATAATAATAATAATAATAATAATAATAATAATAATAATAATAATAATACCATTGACTACAATGACAGAATTTATAGAATTGATCTAATACAGAATTCCCTCAATTATCCTAATAACTTGCTTCTCTAGCACACTGGCATTTCTAAGCAGTTGTCTGATGTTCATCTTCCTTTCAGTCATCAACGGAATTTCGGCCTGGTGTCATCAAAGACGGCGGGGGATCAGAGACAGGCTATGAGTCGACAACGGGTATTCAAGTGTGTCTCATAGGTCGGGAACAGGTCATAGTCGTCAGGGTTCAATCCGTATTTCTTATGTTTATTTCAGGTTTCTTAAGGACGTCTACATGTTCCGGCCACTGATCCCCCGTCGTCTTTAACAACACCAGCCCAAAATTCCTCTGATGACAGAAAGAAGGATGAACATCGGACAGCTGTTTAAGGCTTGTCCAAACTAGGAAACATTGTTTGCAAACTAAGTTTGCAAACAATGTTTCCAATGCTTGCAAATTGTTTACAAACTGTTTGCAAACAATGTTTCCTGTCCACACTTCACTTGTCGTTAGGATACCTGTTGGTGCATAAGCCTCTGTATTCTACTGGGCTATTTTAATGCACTCGATGAGGGATAAGAGAAAGAAAAAGCCTACCTTTGATGGCGGGGAGATTCCATTAGGCTTCTTTTCTTTTCCCTTTTTTTATTGGTGTCTGATAAATACCATTCATAAGGAGGAATAGGGATTCAGTGATGCATGCATTTTGTCTTCAAAATCTAAATAATACATTTGATTGGGAGGTAATTTACTCACATCGGCCTATTCGCTCCATCTTCCCCCCAACCCCAGACGCCCAAACATCCCAGGATGTCCCGACCTCCCTTTACCACCATCTACAGCATGAACGCAGCGATAGAGAGATATAACAGTTATTTCAAAAATTTTCTTCAACAAGGAAGCCTAAATATGTTCTCAAAAGATTTTCTACTCAGAATAACTTTTTCTTTCATTTCCCACAATATTTGCGTAAACTCGTGTAACACCCTGTATATACACATATACATATGCATACACACATATACATACATAAATACATATATAAATTATATATATAAACATATACATACAATACACATGTGTATATATACATAAATGCATGTATTCATATGTATATATAAACATATACATACATTATAAATGTTTATATATACATATATGCACAGAAACATTAAATGTATTCCATCCTGGATGGGATACAAATATACGGTAAAAACTGTTTGCAAACATTGTTTGCAAACAGTTTCCTAGTGTGGACAGGCCTTTAGGAATACCAGTGTTCCAGAGAAGCTTACTGCATCTATGTTTTTCTCATTATGCCTGTGATTTTTGTAATTATGACTCGTTATTTGGTTTTATATTTTAATTTTAATATACCATAATTACCTTTTTCAAAAACTCACCAAGAAAACATAACATCCTTTTGTAATTGTAAACAAAGGGGCCTGTTTAACCAATAACAAAATTATGAAACATTAGAAATTATATATATTGCATTCATCCTGGACAGTCAAATAATTGTCAGTCATTTAACATTTAGCTATTTGTAAGTAATGTAATTGAGGGAAATCTGTATAAGATCAATTCTGTTAATTCTGCCATTGTATTCAGTAAAACGTTTTTGAAAGAAGGTCTGTTCCCAGGAAACGAAAGTATTCGTCATACAGACCCCACACCACAGCAACGCCTGAACTTGCTAAGCTTCAGGAGGAGCCGCACAGTAGGAACTAGAATCCAAAGAGAAATAATAATAATAATAATAATAATAATAATAATAATAATAATAATAATAATAATAATAATGTGGCGCCGTGGCAGAGTAGGATAGGTCGTCAAGTGACTGGTTAAGCAACATTGGGGCTGGTCAGTCATTGGATGGGTGACCGCTCTCCTCTGCGTTGATTCCTTGGGAAAGGATCTTTACCATAATTTCCTCAGTCTACTCAGCTGTAAATGAGTACCTATTCCTGATGGGGTAGGGTCCAGCTATGGGTTAAATAGCAAAACTCAGCAATGATGGAAAGAAATGAAGGAATAAACGACAACGACGTAAATGGAACCTCTGGCAACAGAGGAGCTTCGTCCGGCAGCCAGGTATTCAACCCAATTGAAGGGGAAGACGGTCAAGTACTTGGAGGTCGTCATCCAACAGCTGACCACCACAACGGCAGTAGCCAACAGCCTGAGATTGGAGCTACAGAAGCAAACCAAAGGAAGAAATGGACAAGAGGATATAGAAGAAGGTTGGTCAACATCTGGAATGAGAGGAATAACACCCACCAAACAGAGCAGAGGCTTGCAGACCAAGTCAGGAACATAAAGAAAAAGAACTGGCTCTCCCCGACAGAAAGAGAAGAACTGGAAAGGGAAATGTCACAATTACACGAAGACGAACTGAGAGACGATGCCACAGAAGACGACAAGGATGATGAGATATCAAACAATGACACACGAAGAAACACCGACGAATTAACAGAGAGGACGGAATGGGTAGAAAAGATTAGCCAATGGATGGAGCCAGATACAGAGAGAACAAAGATCCCCTCCATGAAAGCCTACAACACCAAGAAATTAAGGGAGAAAACAAGTGAGATCAATGAAATAATGGGCATAATACACACCACCAGTATCACAGAAACAAATAACTTGGCATATGCAGTAGCAAGATTAGTAGCAGAACTAATGGGGATTTAACATCAACACCACCAGCACAACCAACCCAACAGAAACCAAAACAGCAACTTCCTTGGAAAAGGTGCCTGGAAAAGCAAATCATGGTGATGAGATTTGACTTGAGTAAACTGAAAGAGATGGCAGAAAAGAGGCTAAGAAGCAAAGAAAACAAGGGAGGAACTCAATGAGAAATACAAAGTACAAGAGATGGGACTAAACAACAAAATAGAAGATGTAAAACAAAGGCTTAAGTCCAAAGCACACAAGATCCATCGGTACATGAACGGGAATAAGGGATACCAACAGAACAAACTATTCGGAACCAACCAGAAAAGACTATACAGCCAACTAAGAGGGGAAGACAACCACCAAGAAATTCCTGAAGCCGAACCAAGTAAGAGACTGTGGGAAAACATATGGAGCAATCCAGTATCACACAACAAACATGCAACATGGCTCCAGGAAGTCAAGGAAGAAGAAACAGGGAGAATAAAACAAAGATTCACAGAGATCACGACAGACTCAGTCAAACACCAACTAAAGAAAATGCCAAACTGGAAAGCCCCAGGTCCCGATGAAGTTCATGGATACTGGCTCAAAAACTTCAAGGCCCTACACCCACGAATAGCAGAACAACTCCACCATTGTATCTCAAATCACCATGAACCTAAATGGATGACCACAGGAAGAACATCCTTAGTCCAAAAAGACAAGAGTAAGGGAAATATAGCCAATAACTACAGGCCTATCACCTGCCTACCGATAATGTGGAAGTTACTAACAGGTATCATTAGTGAAAGGCTATACAATTAATTACCTAGAGGAGACAAATACCATCCCCCACCAACAGAAAGGCTGCAGAAGGAAGTGTAAGGGCACAAAAGACCAGCTCCTGATAGACAAAATGGTAATGAAGAACAGTAGGAGAAGGAAAACCAACCTAAGCATGGCATGGATAGACTATAAGAAAGCCTTCGACATGATACCACACACATGGCTAATAGAATGCCTGAAAATATATGGGGCAGAGGAAAACACATCAGCTTCCTCAAAAATACAATGCACAACTGGAATGCAATACTTACAAGCTCCAGTAAGACTAGCAGAGGTTAATATCAGGAGAGGGATCTTCCAGGGCGACTCACTGTCCCCATTACTCTTCGTAGTAGCCATGATTCCCATGACAAAAGTACTACAGAAGATAGATGCCGGGTACCAACTTAAGAAAAGAGGCAACAGAATCAACCATCTGATGTTCATGGACGACATCAAGCTGTATGGTAAGAGCATCAAGGAAATAGATACCTGTAAGGTTTGTATCTGGGGACATCAGGATGGAGTTTAGAATAGAAAAATGCGCCTTAGTCAACATACAAAAAGGTAAATTAACGAGAACTGAAGGGGTAAAGCTACCAGATGGGAGCAACATCAAACACATATGAGACAGGATACAAATACCTGGGAATAATGGAAGGAGGGGATATAAAACATCAAGAGATGAAAGACACGATCAGGAAAGAATATATGCAGAGACTCAAGGCGATACTCAAGTCAAAACTCAATGCTGGAAATATTATAAAAGCCATAAACACATGGGCAGTGCCAGTAATCAGATACAGCGCAGGAATAGTGGAATGGACGAAGGCAGAACTCCGCAGCATATATCAGAAAACCAGGAAACATATGACAATACACAAAGCGCTACACCCAAGAGCAAATACGGACAAACTATACATAACACGAAAGGAAGGAGGGAGAGGACTACTAAATATAGAGGACTGCGTCAACATCGAGAACAGAGCACTGGGGCAATATCTGAAAACCAGTGAAGACAAGTGGCTAAAGAGTGCATGGGAAGAAGGACTAATAAAAGTAGATGAAGACCCAGAAATATACAGAGACAGGAGAATGACAAACATACAGAGGACTGGCACAACAAACCAATGCACAGATAATACATGAGACAGACTAAAGAACTAGCCAGCGATGACATACGGCAATGGTTACAGAGGGGAGAGCTAAAGAAGGAAACTGAAGGAATGATAACAGCGGCACAAAATCAGGCCCTAAGAACCAGATATGTTCAAAGAACGATAGACGGAAATAACATCTCTCCCATATGTAGGAAGTGCAATACGAAAAATGAAACCATGAACCACATAGCAAATGAATGTCCGGCACTTGCACAGAACCAGTACAAAAAGAGGCATGATTCAGTGGCAAAAGCCCTCCACTGGAGCCTGTGCAAGAAACATCAGCTACCTTGCAGTAATAAGTTGTACAAGCACCAACCTGAGGGAGTGATAGAAAACGATCAGGCAAAGATCCTGTGGGACTATGGTATCAGAACAGATAGGGTGATACATGCGAACAGACCAGACGTGACGTTGATTGACAAAGTCAAGAAGAAAGTATCAATCATTGATGTCTCAATACCATGGGACACCAGAATTGAAGAGAAAGAGAGGTAAAAAAATGGAAAAGTATCAAGATCTGAAAATAGAAATAAGAAGGATATGGGATATGCCAGTGGAAATCGTACCCATAATCATAGGAGAACTAGGCACGATCTCAAGATCCCTGAAAAGGAATCTAGAAAAACTAGACGCTGAAGTAGCTCCAGGACTCATGCAGAAGAGTGTGATCTTAGAAACGGCGCACCTAGTAAGAAAAGTGATGGACTCCTAAGGAGGCAGGATGCAACCCGGAACCCCAATACTATAAATACCGCCCAGTCGAATTGGAGGATTGTGATAGAGCAAATAATAATAATAATAATAGTAATAATAATAATAATAATAATAATGAAAGATTTTATAAAAGTCCAATTAAGAAATTACTGTGGAAAGGAATAAACCAAGATAGCCGAGCAATATTCAATAAATATGTTTTCAATTTATATCAGATGAGGGGTTTCATTAATGTAATAGCGAAATGGACAACGGAAAACATCAATTATCATTTAAGGGACTAAAACAGGCACATAACCCTACTATAATAATACCCTCACAAACACTCAGAGCTCACAGCAGAAAACTCGAAAAATTCGATAAGCAAAGACGGTTAAAAATCATATTCACCTGGAATTGTTGACCATCAGCCAGAGACATGAAAAAAGCTATAAAAGCATTGGTATTGTTGAGTGGATAGGTCAGTCTTATATCTTCGGGGGATAAATTATTGCCTAACCTTGTTGGCATCAAATTACATTACTTACAAATAGGTAAATGTTAATTGACTGACAATTATTTGACTGTCTTGGATGAATGTAATATATATAATTTCTAATGTTTCATAATTTTGTTATTGGTTAAACAGGCCCCTTTGTTTACAACTACAAAAGGATGTTATGTTGTCTTGGTGAGTTTTTGAAAAAGTAATGATGGTATTTTAAGATTAAAATATAAACCCAAATAACGAGTCTTCATTACAAAAATCACAGGCATGATGAGAAAAACATAGATGCAGTGAACCTAGATACAAAAATATATGAATTATCAAAGTTTCGTATTGACTACTACTACTACTACTACTACTCACTACTACTACTACTACTACCTACGACTTAACTACTACTAATAATAATAATAATAATAATAATAATAATAATAATACTAATGATAATAATGATCAAATGGTATATTGTCTTGCTTCAGAAGCCTCATGACCAAATAACATCCCCAGACGTCCTGCCATTTGGATTATTCCTGTATGCGTGACATTTCCTCCCCCAGATGCTGTTTATCCATAAAGTTCATTAAACAACATTCCTAAATCATACTGAATGAATTATTTGTAATGTTGGATTTCCCTTTAACTTTCCAAAGAGAAACTTAATTTATGCGTGAAGTTATCTCTCTCTCTCTCTCTCTCTCTCTCTCTCTCTCTCTCTCTCTCTCTCTCTCTCTCTCCTTTCTACCAGTACCAACACTCTTATATTAAATTCTTGCTTGGTCATGTACATTAGAGATGTAGTCTAGGAATATTTCTTCCTTCTTACTTGTTCCTCTCGGTCCTTTCTTCGTCATATGGGTTAGATCAGTCCGTATTTCCAAGAAATTATAGGCCGTATGTTTCCCAGTGCAGGAATTCAGGGAGATCTTTCACTTGTTGCAGGATTTAGGTGACTCGAAGAGACATCACCAATTCTTTGCGAAATTTAGAACCACATGAAATGGCTGCATCTCACTTCTCGAAAAGGTATATGAAGTTACGTTGCTTCATTTTCAGTAAGTTTGGCGATGAATCTCCTCGCTTGTTCACTGTCTGTTACAAGAGAGAGCGACAGCTGGCAATAAAAAAATATAAAAGATGTAAAATCACATATGATCAGTTTGGCTCTCTTATACAGTCACGAGCTATTTATGAAAGACAACCGATAAAAGAGTCAAGGTTTTAAAAGGGTTATGAGGTATGGTGTGAACCTCCCTGATTAAATCCAGTCACTCGAGGGAATCCATAGCATAGTAGAGCTGATAACTTGTTTTTCAGATTTTATGGGATTATAATAATTGTAAACTGAGATAAAAGAATAATCCTTTTACTTGATGGTTTTGGCAGTCATGAAAAACGGTAACTTGAAAATACTTGGAAACTGTTTTGGAAATTTAATAGAGGAAGATTACACATTCATTCATATATTTCACATTTAGATTCAATTTCAGGCAAGTTTTATATATATATATATATATATATATATATATATATATATATATATATATATATATATATATATATATATATATATATATATATATATATATATATGACACTGGTAAAAGTGTTCTGTAACAACAGAATTCCATCTAATAAAAGGAGCCCATAAAAACACCAAAATATAGAGAGAAAAGTACTATATTTCAGAGACTGCTGTCTCTCTCTTCAGGTATATACCTGAAGAGAGAGACAGCAGTCTCTGAAATATAGTACTTTTCTCTCTACATTTTGGTGTTTTTATGGGCTCCTTTTATTAGATATATATATATATATATATATATATATATATATATATATATATATATATATATATATGTATATATATTATATCTAAGGCAAGACTTTTTTTAGTTAACATTTTCTGTGTTGGTACATCAGTTGCATTACATTTTTAGGTAAGAAAGGCCATTTGATCTAAATGTAGTCAAACAGTATTGCAATTCGGTCCAAAGTAACCATATACTCGTTAAATATGAGGATATGTGAGATCTTTGCAGCATTTGTGTTTTTGCACAGTTTGAGGAATTCAACCTGTATATTTAGGTACCAACAAAAGGCTTTAAAAAAGACAGAAAACGAAAAATAATTACATATATTAGTGTTTATCACAGGTAAGGGTTGGGAGTATATTAAATACAAATAAAAATCTATCATTCTAAAAGACATCAGACCAAAAGAAAGTAGAATAAATAAAGAATTTTAAAAAAGTATGTGCACCTCCGAATCTCTATTACAGGTCATATAAGCGAGCCATCGTACAAGAGCAAACCATTACTTCATAACAGTTATTTTAAAGAGTAAAATATGTTGGTAATTCATTTCTAAGAAACTCGACCATTTTTCCTCCCCAGGTCCTGTTTGCTCTTTCGCTCTAAACTCACCCGTCCGGGTTATTGTTCTCTGCTCTTTTAGAGGCTTCATTACATCAGCACATTATTCCTCTCCTTCACAATGTGTGGGACTTTCGCGAAGGAGAAGAGGATAACGAAGCCTTTAATTTCATCAAGATATTAAAAATCAAATTCTTTCTCAATACAAAGAGTCTTTTTCGGGGCAAAAGCCTTGAAGTATGTTGATTTCGTTGTTGAGAACACTTCGTCGATAAACCTCATTAGGTCCCATAAAAAACGGCCCTTCTCAAATGGAAAGCTTTACCATCATAATGGCTTCAGGCTCAAGGAGCCTCGGAACCAGCTAAAATTTTTCGCTTTTCCTTGATGTTTTTAAAGCTAATTTCAAGAAGAGCGGAAGGTCATTATTCTCGCAACCTTCTAATTCCCATTATTAAATAGAAGCAGCGCCAATGACGGCGAAAATATTAAAAACAATTTTTGATTAGTTTTCCCTTTCGTCATTGGTATATAATTTAACACAATAACAACCTAATTCTTATAAGACCTTACATATTCTGATTAGATATTTAAACAAAAATATTTCATACAACCTTTCTTTTTTTCATTGTTTTACAATGATTAAGGTAATGTTACGTTTTCGGGTGAAATAATGAGACAACTAAATATTTATTAAAAAATGTTCACCATGACAGTACCGAAAAGTATGATATTATGAAGAGACCTTCAATAGCAACCCCATCGAGGGGTAGTGCTATCGGTGCACCTCAAGCTGAGTACCTCAAGCAGTATCCCTTAGGGAACTCCCATTCGTTTTACTGCACCTCCGTTCATAGTCTTTCTTCCATATTTCTTTCCACACCCTAGGGTCATAACAGTTGTTTCCTACTGCATCTGGGAGGTTTCCTCCTGTTGCATATTTAAATCCTCTTTACTCTCAATCTCCATTTCATACTTGAAGTACCTCATAGGTCCTAGTGCTTGGCGTTTGGCATCAATTCTACAAACTCGTACACAAATACACACACACACACACACACTCATTGTTCTGATAGAAGATTCTATGAGATCATTTTCGGTATCTATCTTAGTGTGATGCAGAAACTGTTTTCCTCAACTCCAAACTCAACTGGCTGGATTATCTTTCGATTTTCCTCCTTTAACTTATATGTACCTTACGGTATAAAGATATTTGTTCAAATTATATCAATATCCGTACTCTTTTTTTTCTGTATGGAAATAAACTGCGACGAAATTCCCGAAGTATGACTTAAAAAAAAATAGACACACTTTGTAAGAAAAACCCGGTGTGTCTCAAAAAATATTTTGTGGTTTTCAGTGTTTTAATAATAATAATAATAATAATAATAATAATAATAATAATAATAATAATAATAATAATAATAATAAAAATGACAATAATAATGATAATAATAATAATAATAATAATTATAATAATACATACAAACAAATATATACACATATATAGATATATATATATATATATATATATATATATATATATATATATATATATATATATATATATATATATAGAATATATTATTTATAGTGTTTAGTTTCGACAGAAACTGCGACCAATTTATGATAGTAATTAAAAACCTAAACGTGATACCCTGTCGAGACAAAGAAGGTTTGAAAATTCAGAAATTTCATACAAATCCTGAGGCGCTGGGATAGGTCACTGTAGGGTCACTAGGTTATTAAACGTATCATAAGCTTTTTCGTCACCTAGCTTCATATGCATAGAGGATCATACTAAAATACAGATATAGTTGTAATAAACCTGAAGATGGGAATTAGCATTTTCATGGGAAGTCATTTTTAGCCTAATATTAATATTACACTTTTCAACAACTTTCCACCTAGAACGGATTTGTCTATGCATTATTATAGCCACTGCCAAAGTGTTCATCACATTATACCTAGAAAACCTAATGGTCGATGGTGAGCCCTATTTACTGACGGTAGATTGCCGGGGCACGATCATTAAATCGTTGAATTCTGCACAATATTTCTACCCTTCTCGTTCTTTATGTTCTTAATACTACCTACCACCTTTGCTTAATGCATTATTCATTACATCTCATGTATTGCAGTTCCTCTGAAAATATTACACTTAATGTTGAATGCTCTTTTATTTGGTATTGAGCGTACGAATATTTGAACTATTCTAAGACAATACCACTTTCATATTGAAAGGCCTTTTTATTCTAATTTATGTGAAGTTTCTGTGGCATTTTCTTTTTATTGTGTACCGACTACTATTATAGATTCAAGTCATTCACATTATCTGTTCAAAAATGTTTCAAAGCGTGGCTGAAGTCTATCCATTGAAGCCAAATTTCTTACACAAATTGATGGTCGACTCGTGCAAAAGTTTCCAGGGGTTGTATTTTTTTCGTTCGATTACTTTTTTATGCTTAAAATAATGAATAGTAATTAACTCTAATCTAACCACGATATGAGATATAATGTCACAGTCAAACAAACCATTATTCTAAGACTATTTTTCCTACAATCTAAAAAATTTGAATGTTCACTGAGGGGACTTTTAAACTAAAGAAAGGGAACCTGCTTTACAAATATGTTGTTCAAGTATTATTTCTTTGTGTTCACCCCCCAAAAAAACCTATAAAAAGTTCAAGCAAAGCCTTACTGACTGACAGGGTAAGATAGACAGAATAACCTAGATTGTCTATATTTTTGAAAATAAAAAAGTCATATAATCAATATTCATTTATCTAAATGTTACACATAATACATTTTAGATAAACGTAACAACTCTGAACCTTCATGCGGGTATAACTAACTCCAAAAGTTGAAGCCAGATGTTAACAATAAACATAATTTATCTACTTGGTTATTTAAAAACCAATCAGAAAGTACATTTTTTTAATATCGTGATATTTTCAGGAGTTAAAGTTCAGTTCCTTTAATTAAAGGAATGCATTAAATTCAGATCTCGTCTGACTTCACAAAAGTTGCATGACTATTTGTTTAGCGAATTGTGTAATCATACTGGGATGTAAATGCTGATATAAATTTCATGTCTCGTCAAATATAATATTGTATTGACAGCAGACACACACACACACACACACACACACACGACGAGAGAGAGAGAGAGAGAGAGAGAGAGAGAGAGAGAGAGAGAGAGAGAGAGAGAGAGAGAGAGATTCTTCATTCATCGTTTCTAGAAGAGGAAATGCGACAATGATGCTAAAGAGTAAAAGAAAAAAAAATTGCAGAGGGGTTTAACAGTTCTTCATGAAAGGAAATCCCCTTTTTTTTTCTAACTTCCATAACATAGCTGTACAATGTGCTATATTGCCTCCAAAGCAAATTCAGTATAATGGGGATCTCTTACAAATTATCATTGAAATACTTAACAATAAATTTATCTATACCTTATCCGAAATTAAAAATTAGTGCTCTGATGGCATTTCCGGTTATAGGAAATAATATTATTTCCTATGAGTAAGATCAACTTACGCTATGAGTAAAGGTGGCTACATATTCCTTAACCTAGCTAAGCGAACCATACAACCATTACTCGTCAAAGATGAATATGACTCTGGCCAGTTCTTTCAAGAAAATTACTCCTGAAACTGAAGCAGCATCATTTGCTCTGAGTAGTCAAGTGATCCACAGGAACTCAGGATTTTACTTTGTTATCATAGTAATGGTATTAATTTCTTTATCAGAGCAAATCATCGATAAGCATTCATTCTTCAAATATTAATGTTTTGGTAGTATGATGTGCTATATACAATTAATAAGCTTTAAGAAATGCCTTATCAATTACACCTAAATGCCACAACCATTAAGTTGTGTGACATAAAAAGTTTGCTGTATGAATATGATTTACTGTATAGGCATAGATCTAGACCCACAATTTGGTAGATTATTGGATTTCACTGGTATTTACTAAGGCCGAAGAAATGAGCGTTTTGTTAGAACATTATCCCTAAAAAAAAAAGGGGGTGTGGGGGGGGGGGTGGGGGGGGGGGAGAGGGCAGACCCCACAATAAAGACTTCCAGGAAAGAAGGAAATTAACATAGTAACCGGAGTCTTACTTGTACATAGTAAAAGTTTATTTAATATCACATTTCACTTCTATTTTTTAAAATCAGTTTACTTATTCATTGTACTATAAGTTGCTGGGTAATGTTCATATCCAGATTTATTACAGAAGTACTACACATGAATAAATTACAAATCCAAATATTCAAACTGTCCTCCATCAACCAAAATGCACTGACGAGTTCTGCCGATCACGGATAAGCAAACCTTTCTGCAAAGTTGAGGAGTCTTTATTGAAACTGTCAATGGCCTGATTTTTTTCGTTGTTGAAGAGTACGTGGTTTTGTAGCATACACCGAATATTTTATAACCCCCACAAAGGAAGAAATCAGGAGGCGTGAGGTCCGGAATATAGGGGGCCACTCAATTTCTCCTCGGCGCCCAATCCAACGATTCTTGAAGTTATGATCCAGCCATCTTCGAGCAACATTGCTGTAATGTGTAGGGGCACTACCTTCATGCTGAAACCAAAACTCCTCAATTTGCGACCATCCTGACTCTACAGGATAGAACTGACCTTGAAGAGTAGCAACGTAGCTTGGACCTGTGACCGTTTCTTCAAAGAAAACGGGTCCAATTGGTCTTTCCGCACAGATCGCAGCTCTCACAGTTACACCCGGAGAATTGACATCTCTCTCAATCTTAACATGAGGATTAGCTGTATCCCAATAATTGCATTGTGCTTGTTCACACGGTAATATGAAACATGCTTCATCTATTCGAAATGTCATCATTATCACACTTCTGAATACACCAGTTACTCAATTCGATTCGTCGATCAGGGTCATCTTCTGCCAATTCGTGAACAAGATGAGGATGGTGAGGTTGAAGGTTCAAGTCACCGAGCATTCTGTGAATCGACATTCTTGATATTCTCAGTTCTACTTGGGCCCTTTTCATAGATTTTGTTGAACTATTGACGAAGGCTTCTCGTACAAGTTCTTTTTTTTTCTGCTGAGGTCACTTATTTCGGTCGTCCAATTCTCGGCCTTTCATTAACTGTGCCTATTTCTTCGAAACGATTCACAAAATCAGAAACGGTATTACGTTTAACAGTTCTTTTAAAATGGGTATTAAATAACCGACAAACTTCTGATTTATTGCCTGTTTCATGAAACGTTTGGACAACAAGATTCTTTCTTCATTCGTAAGTCTTCCCGCCATTTTAATCTGAAAAAAAAGCAAACTGATTACAAAATGAATAAGTAAAATTACTCTAAAAATGGCATAGCGAATGGTGAGTAGCATTCATGTAAGGATAGCGCAATGAATAAGTAAATATATTCAAAAAATAAATAGAAGATTATTTTTATATAAAAGTAAATTTACCATGTACAAGTGCCCGATTACTTATGGGACACCCCGTATGTATATCTCTATTGTTTTACATTGCGAGTATTTTATTACAACAAAGTAGTGGAATTGTTTAACTAGTTACTAGAGTTCAGGTCCGTTTCATTTTCACTTTTTTCGTCATTTGATCATATTACTATAAATTAAGTCTTTTCAGCCTTAAAATAGTACACATATCAGTATCTGGCGATCAAGTCAGTGTAAATTTAAACTTTTGACAGCAAAAGCTCGAATGAAAATCTTTCGATTTTATAACCTTGATTAAAGAGAAATCAAACATGCATAATGTTGTGGAAACTGAATCATAGCAAAGTTTACAACAATGGATACTGGCTAATAAGAAATACCGAAGTAATTTACCGTCATAAGCTTTCTCATGGTCTTTCTCTGGATGCCCATAGAGAGAGAAAACACCCGAGGGAACCATGCCTTTAGTCAATAGATTTACTAACCTACCTTACAAGCGAATTAGAATTCACAATTAGAATGACTTTACTACTCCACCCACATTTAATAACTAAAACTAACTTTTTGGACACAGTAAAGTAAGTTTATGCTCTAGATGTCCAAAGAGTAAGAAGTAACACCGATGTAGAGGAAGTTTATCAGATGCAGAAGCTCGTCCATTTTTCACCTGTTGGGTGGGTACTTGTGACATTTGCATTTTCATTACAGTTAGTCGTTCATCGAAGACGACTATTTGTAAAAGTGTTGTTTACTGTGCATACACACCAACATACATATCATAGCCATCTTATGCATATCTTAACCATATCATAACATATCTTAAGAAATATTGAATCGGCTGACGTAATAGTGACCAGTGTTCATATTTACGCATATGTAAATAAAAGAATTATCGTAGGAAAGTTACTTTTTAAAAAAAGCGATATAAGAAAAAGAAAGAAAGAAAGAAGTAAGAAAAACTTTGAGTCAGCTGAGATAGTATTCCCGATACTGAACTTACGCACAACACTGCTGACCAGTTTTTACATTGAACAAAAAATACATCAGCGCTTAACGCAATTTCGAAACACACTTTAGCCCTCGGGTTTATTGCCTCTTCAGGAGTTGAATTTTTGGTTATAAACATGTCACTAGAAACAAATATCCTTTATATTCCAGAAAAATCTTAGAAGACGACGGTTGAAGATATGCATGAAAACATTTTTGGACCAAATTCTTTAAGAAGCTGAGTGTTGTTTTTGCGAAGCTTCATATTGGCACGATAAAGAAAGTAATTGTTGATATATATAAATACTATACTAATGATATATTTGTGTAACGTACAGCAATAATCAGACCTTTGAAATATCTTCGACGGAGTCCTGACCTTGTTACACAGCATAGGTAAATGACAACAGTTCCCTGCCCTATCTCGATGAGACCCACCTTGGATGAGACGACCAGAGATTTTCAAAGTGAATTTAAGATGACCTTATACTGTGATATACAAAGTCCGTCGACTCTTAAGCAAAATCAGCGCGTTTGATACTGACATACTATTGACCAGGGTGGGCGGGCTACTGAATCTGAGTCATTGTACAGCCATAGTCAATAGTTCGCTGACACTCACTGTTCATTATTTTCTTAAGGGAGAAAGATGCGCTCAGATACTTGTAGATAATGGCTATGCAAGCATTGACAGCCAAGAAATGATTAAAAAGAGAATGGATGGATATAACCAACACGAGGACAGTGACGAGAAGAAAAAACTGCTTTATTACGGGCTGCTCTATGAACCAGAGCCCGTGCTGGCATAAGGTCAACTTAATCTAAAACAACAACGACTGCGACAGAATAACACTATAATATAACGGTTACAAAAAATCGGAGCCAAATAAGAATGTAACCGTGATAATGTCAGACACAAGATGACACCAGTTAATGAAACCACTGAATCGACTTTTGATTCTATCATATATTAGTTTTCCCCATTTTTTTAATCAAGAAGGATTATAATATAAATAAACGAAGTACAATTGAAATTCATAGCCGAAATGAAAATAAATAAAATCAAACCATACAAAAGAAACCATTGAGTCTTTAGGCGCCAAGCGACATGCTAAATTTCTGAAAACAGCCTCCGGAATTTTGGCAACGCTTAAATAAGTGGCATATCCCAGATAAAAAGGCGTTCTTTAGAATTATGCCTTTAAATAACACAGAAACATTATAGCCAGATGTGAATATAAGATTTAATGTTCGTAGAATGTTGAATCAAGAATAAAAAGAATGAAATTTGCCATTGTACTTATCCACACACGTGTTAAAAAAATCATATGAAAAAATGTCTGCTTATTTGACCATGAATAACTACAATATATCTGTATTATTGTACAGGTCAAGTTTTTGAAAAGAAAATTTTTAAAATACATTTTGGTAGGTTATTAATACTATTATTAGTTACAGTACCGGTGGCGATAAGATAGAGAGAGAGAGAGAGGAGGAGAGAGAGAAGAGAGAGAGCAGAGAGAGGAGAGGAGAAGAGAGAGAGAGAGAGAGATTAAATTTGAGGATCAAAAATAATTCAATTATTTCCCCTATACCGCGTAAAACCATTTTAGTACTTTCAATGAGAACCACGTTTCTTTTATTCGTATACTTAATTTTCCGTAAATTTCAAATATTAATCTATTTTTTCACATTTTTGTATGATCATTAAAATGTATACCAATAAAAGACAGCATTCACCACTAATTCTATGACCTAAATACTCGATTATAATTGATGTATTGTTTCATGACGAAATTATGTTTTGTTTTTTTATTTCCATCAAAGACCACGGTGTTTATCAGAACTTGAAAGAAATTTTTCAATGAAACATGCGTTTATCTGTAAACTGGAACATGGCAGTTACCCATACATTATCGAAATTCATTAATTGGTGAAAGGAGTCTAATTTTTTTTAGTATCTTCATATCCACTGAGTTTTTATTATTGCTCTTTATATAGAACAATTGTTTTGCGTATCGTGCATTTACAAAAGACCACATATTACTATCAGTATTCGTGATTGAAATACGGCTCTGAAAAATCAGAAAGAATAAAACTTTTTGCCAAAACAAAATAGGTGACAATTGTTCAACGTATAACTCTCCCACTTCTGACTGGATCAATGGGAATGGGGCATTATTGTGAACGTAGCTTGTTATAAAGAAGTTTAATCCCGACGGCTTAATTCACAACAAGGAACTAGTTTCCATAAATAACGTTGGTTCCTTTCTGAGCCTACGTATTTAGTATCCTTATTAAGTATAGGCGGAGGTATATTCGAGCCTAGCACCTGTCAATATATCCATTTTTATCACATCACCGTGATTCATATAACTGTTGGCCGAGTCCGGTAACAAAACTGGAGTCCTGATTTCTCCTCTGTCCACTGGTTCGAATACACGAGACAACATTTGGTAACATATATGAAAATATATTGATTTCGTGGTAGAGCGAATTGGATAATAAAGGACACTTGCAGCTTAACCCTTCAAAACGCCCCGAGCGGTAAATAAAAAATGACTCCCGTATGCCGGAGGGGTTTGAGAGTGAGCGCGTAGCGGAAAAAATATTTTTTTCAAAAAATCACAGCGCGCTTAGTTTTCAAGATTAAGAGTTCATTTTTGGCTCCTTTTTTTGTCATTGCTTGAAGTTTAGTATGCAACCATCAGAAATGAAAAAATTATCATTATCATATATAAATAATGCGATATATGATAGCGCAAAAACGAAATTTCATATATAATTGTATTCAAATCGCGCTGTGCGCAAACGGTTGAAGGTAACAAGTTACTTTTTTTTCGTTGTAATGTGCACTAAATTGCGATCATTTTGATATATAACACATTGTAAAACGATAAAAAGCAACACAGAGAAAATATTATCACAAAATAATGCATGAATTCGTAACGCGCTTACGTAAACACATATTTTTTTCAAAAATTCACCATAAATCTAAATATTGTCCTAGAGACTTCCAATATGTTTCAGAATTAAGACAAATGATTGAATATTACTATACTGTAAGAATATTAGCTTACAAATGCAGTTTTTTTTCGACCATATCTGACGAGCTAACAAAGTTGACCGAATGTCGAATTTTTTATTATATATATTTTTTTATATGCAATTTATTTCTGAAATAAGAAAGCTACAACTTTCAAATATTTTTCGTTTTATTCTACAAATAAAATTTCGCACATTTTCATATATAAAACTCTATGAAATGCCTAATATGAAACGGAGCAAATATTCCGAGAATGGGACTTACGCATTTCGGAGATTTGTGGCGGAGAATCCGCGCGCGGAGGGAAGGAAAGTTTTTTTTTTAAAAATTCACCATAAATTTAAATATTGTGCTAGAGACTTCGAATTTGTTTCACGATCAAGATACATGACAGAATATTACTAGACTGTAAGAGTTTTATCTTACAATTGCGTTTTTTTTCGGACCATTTCGGTAGAGTCAAATTTGACCGAACGTGTTTTTTTTCTATTTATCGTGATTTATATGCAAATATTCCGAAAATGAGAATAGCTACAACCTTCAACTATTTTATTGTTGTATTATACATGAAATTGCGCTCATTTTCATATATAAAACGTTATGTAACGGCTAATTTAAAATGGTGCAAACATTACCACAATCGCACGTATGATTTTTTCGGAAGAGTTACCGCGCGGACGTAAAGAAAATGTTATTTTTTTCATAAATTCACCATAAATCGAAATATTGAGCTCGAGACTTCCAATTTGTTGCAAAATTAAGGTAAATGCTTGAATATTACTAGAATATAGGCGTTTTAGCTTACAATTGCGTTTTTCGACCATTCCGGAGAGTCAAAATGACCAAAGGTTGAAAATTTGTCACTTATCATTTTTTATATGGAAATACTTCAGAATTGATAAAAGCTACAACCATGGGTTGTTTTTAGTTGTATTGTGCATGAAATTGCGCACAGTTTCATATATAAAACTTTATGTAACGGCTAATTTAAAATGGTGCAAACATTACCACAATCGCATGTATGATTATTTTCGGAAGAGTTACCGCGCGGACGTAAGGAAAAAGTTTTTTCATAAATTCACCATAAATCGAAATATTGTGCTAGAGACTTCCAATTAGTTGCAAAATTAAGTTAAATGATTGAATATTACTAAAAAAAATATAGGAGTTTTAGCTTACAATTGCGTTTTTCGACCATTTCGGTTAGAGTCAAAGTTGACCAAAGGTTGAAATTTTGGCACTTATGTTATTTTATATAAATATCTTAAAACTGATAAAAGCTACAATCATGAGTATTTTTTTGTTGTATTCTACATAAAAATGCGCACATTTTCATATATAATACTCTATGTAACCGGCGTAATTTAAAATGGTACAAAAAAAATTTTTTTTTTTTTATTTCAAAGTGACGAAATAATTTCAGAGATGTGTCACAGATACTTTTTAGTGCGGCAAGAAAGAAATTCGCGCTTGCGCGCCTGCGTAACGATTGAAAAAAAACAAAACAACACCTTGATCCGTGAACTCCCAGCATCCCCAAGGCGCGTGATTCAAGAGTTTTCGGCTGGTAGGCCTAAAAGTATTTTTCCGCGAATTTTAAAAAAAACTTTTGTATGTCGACGTAAAATACGTCCAGTCGGCACCCGAGAGACAAAATGTCGAGTAAAATACGTCAGTCCCCCGGCGTTTTAAGGGTTAATATACGAGTATGTACGTATATATAAATATATATATATATATAATATATATATATATATATATAGTATATATATAGATATATATATATATTATATATATATATATATATATATATATATATATATATATATATATATATATATATATATATATATATATATATATATATATATATATATATATATATATATATATATAAGTATATATATATATATATATATATATATATATATATATATATATATATATATATATATATATATATATATATATATATATATATATATATATATATATATATATACATATATATAAATATTGTGATGGGGTGTTAACCACCACACGATACACATATAAATTATCTAACACCTGTATTCACTTAAAAGGATATGAAATTCACAAGGTGTGAAATGGTACCACATCCTTAAACCGCAGTGCGCAAAATCAATTCAGGGGTGAAAATAAACACTTGAGAAAAATCACTTAATTTTAATACAGAACTCTTAGGCAGAAATCACACCTGAACCTCTATAATACAAATATATATGAATGACGTTCACGCTTAAATAGCCATAAAACAAATCCCAAATACGCAACTAATAACAGAAACCAAACACATTCAAACGCAAAAACAGGAGGGGGTCCAGAAAGGAGTTGAAAGGCCAAAAGAAAGACTATCCTAACAAATACACACTAATATTCCTATCAGTTTCTCCGTAGGTTTTAAAAATAATTCTCCTCTAGCCAGACAATGCAAACTCCATATCTGGAGGACAAATTAGGGTGACAATCAGATGTTAGCCCAATGACAGTGCTGAATCAAAAATATCACAAGGTGGCTGGCAAGTATCAAACTGTCCACTGAAGACGACAACAGAGGAACATTTGCAGTGAGTTTGATAAGTATAAATATTTTACCTTGGGACAGAGAGGTCCCCTTGGCTTTATAACTGAACCAAAGGCGTAGAAGGGTAAATCCTGAAGCTGCAGACTGGGAGATCCAAAGGCATGTAGGGTGTGAATAATCTCCAGTCCATGTACATATGCAGACGCCAAAAATCAGTACCCAACGGTCAATCCCAAACAGCGCCCAAGAGAAGGTCCAGGAAACAATTGGCTCATATAACCACTGAAGACTTCCATATCCCCTCTGGTCAACAAGGGGGGAGAAGACCACTCCCAGTGAAATCACCAAATATGAAATTTGAAAAGAGGATAAGGAAAAACATACAACAAGCCAAACACCGGAGAGGAGTAAACTAGCAATTACCATTCTTAACTAATTACCAGTTTAAAAATAATCTAATACATTAGTCACCTATCATTAACTGGTAACAAGATGACAATATATATATATATATATATATATATATATATATATATATATATATATATATATATATATATATATATATATATATATATATATATATATATATATATATATAGGTCAGAGTATAGAAAGGCAGACAGATATGCAAAGGAAAAGATAAATCCTTTGTTGATCGCTCATGGGCGGCAGGGGCTAGGGACATAATGCCCTAGAAACATAATGTATATATCCATATATGATCAGCTCCTAAGCCTCCTCCTCAACCAAGTTAGGAACTTGGGGAACCAGGCAGTGGTTGCTGATGAATCCCTAAAATACACTTACCTAGCTCATAGGTTTGATGTAAAACCAATGAAATATGTCATGCCATGAGCAGGGATTGAACTCGAGCCCACCAAACATTAAAAGAGATATGAACTAAGTCACTCATGAATGTGCATTAACAGCGTTATAATATTGTCCGCCGGAACCAAAAACACGAGAGTGCCAGATCCGGCCCCCTTCCCTTACCTAACTTTGACTTTGATCCCTTTTGTTTTGTCATGCACTTATATAGCTATACTTTGTTGTAACGCACGTAAAGTAGGTCTCGAACATTTTTACGTAGATACTTTGTACTTGTTCTCAAAAGCAGTCTGTGACCTGTGTTCACTGTGGCAGGAGGGTTTCTTTTTTCTGTCATGTATGCTGATATATTCACTGTACTATTGCCATAAAATGTGCCTATGCAAAGGACAACATTAATTACAGCTATTGTTTGATTGAACAGCTAACCACCAATCATAGTACATAATTATGGAGGTATTTTTGGTTCGAGGTAAATAATTGTCACAATATCACTTACCTCTAACTTAATTGCCAGTTAAAATGTAAAGAACTGGAACGAATTTTGTCTGTGAAATGTGGTAATAATCTAAGCTTTGTTTTGTTCACGTTATCAGAAATAACATAATTGATGTTTCGATATGATATTTGAGAACTACGAAACGCTTATAAGAACCATCGAGAATAATCTTAAGAATGTTTTTATAATGCCATAAAAAAACAGACTCATTCTTTCAGTATACACATCTTTCATCTTTTTGTCTGATTTCAGTTTAATTTCAGAGAATTCAAACGGTCTCGTATTTTCATTTAGCCCTTTATTCCCAAATTTTGTCGTTGATTTCTTAGGGATAATTACACCCTAATTGTGGGGAGACCTCTCTTGAACAAGTAATTAGGCTAATCATGGCATTAGAAGATTAGCCCTGTTCTAATCACGAGGTTCCCAAATGGGCGATTCCAGGTAGTTGCAGATTATTCGCTGATCTAAAACGACAACAAAATCAGGAGGCGAATCTCTATTATTGTTCCATACATTGATTATAAAAAAAACCAATTCCAGATTTTAGCTCATTATGCTTGACAGTTTGCATGACCCAAATTATTCGATTAAAACTTTTGAAGTAAGGAAGAACACGTAAGTGTCACAATGAGTTCACGGACTGATCATGCAGCTAGCAATACTTAAGGCCGTGCACAGAACTATATATATATATATCTATATATATAATATATATAATATATATATATATATATATATATATATATATATATATATATATATATAATATATATATCATATATAGGTTTGTGTGTGTGCGTGTGTGTATCTATCTCAACCCCTTCAGTACTTGTGACTGGTAGACAATTGAACTTTGTCATTTGTTCTTCATTATATATAGCTTACCAAAGATTCAAATACAGAAAAAACTGATCCATCAAATATTTTTCGTTTTTTGCTTTTTCTACTTTATTCAAAATGTCCTTTTTGCATAAATACAAAGATGTAGTAATTCAGTTAATGGAAAATAGGATAATCTTTGAAAAAAACTGATATTTCCCAGAAGTTTAGGGGCATACGGACTTTTTTTTTTTTTTTTGTTTTTTTTTTTTTTTTTTTTTTTTTTTTTTTTTTTTTTTTTGCTTGCTGTAGTCCAAGAAAAGTTGCGACATCCCCTTTCTGGATCTTCCTTAGATCCAGCCAAGCATAACATGCGGGAAGCCATCCTAAAAACGCATCAGATATCGAGAGAGAGAAAGAGAAATGGATACTAACTTTTCTTTATTTTTCATTATAATATTTATTCCAAAGCATATTCCTAGGTGCAAATGAATGTTTTATTTTACTTGGTAAATATTAGACACAGCATGTAGGGGGATAAATAAGTGAATAGCTGTCCTTCGCTTTCGGTGTTAATATTGACATACTGAGACAGGTGACTTCTGGCCTGGCTGAATCTTGGCTAAATTATGCACAGAAGTGAACATTTGCGGTATACGTTGTAATCAGTGGTAGAATTATATGGTAAAATTTCCTTTGAAAACTTAACGAGGCAATATGAACAAACAATTACTATTCAAAATACTTACACATTTAAGTTAATGCTTTTCCTACAGAGCGGCTTCCATCTTATTTTTCATAATAAAAAAATAAAGTCAGTATTTACAAAGCATTCTTCTTTGCCATCAAATGTGTGTAGCTTAAAAAGGCAAAAATAGTTTCATATTAATTACGGAATATTTGCATTCAGTTATATTACCCCTTTTTTTTGCACAATCTATTTCTAATACGATGTTACTTCCATGATCACATACTTTGTCATAAATGATTGAGTTTGACCATTCTGCATCGCTTTTTGCGATATTAAGCAACAAAATTTTGTGAGGGGAATATTAATTAAACCATTCTCCTAAACTACGTAATCGCAGCCTTTTATTCATCATTCCATAATCATAATAACAATTAGTTTTAGATTATATTTATTCATACATTTGCAGTTGATCCCCATTTTGAAATGATTTTTTACCTCCATCTTGTGCATCTTTTTTCCTTTTTTCTTTTTTATCCACAATTTGATCTTTGAACATATCATGCAATTTTATGTTTTTACTTATCATTCGATAATTTTTCACTAAATGGTTCACTGCTT
>NC_087220.1:14999175-15028334 GCF_015104395.2 Macrobrachium nipponense | reverse complement strand
AAGCAGTGAACCATTTAGTGAAAAATTATCGAATGATAAGTAAAACATAAAATTGCATGATATGTTCTAAAGATCAAATTGTGGATAAAAAAGAAAAAAGGAAAAAAGAGGCACAAGATGGAGGTAAAAAATCATTTCAAAATGGGATCAACTGCAAATGTATGAATAAATATAATCTAAAACTAATGTTTATTATGATTATGAATGATGAATAAAAGGCTGCGATTACGTAGTTTAGGAGAATGGTTTAATTAATATTCCCCTCACAAAATTTTGTTGCTTAATATCGCAAAAAGCGATGCAGAATGGTCAAACTCAATCATTTATGACAAAGTATGTGATCATGGAAGTAACATCGTATTAGAAATAGATTGTGCAAAAAAAGGGGTAATATAACTGAATGCAAATATTCCGTAATTAATATGAAACTATTTTTGCCTTTTTAAGCTACACACATTTGATGGCAAAGAAGAATGCTTTGTAAATACTGACTTTATTTTTTTATTATGAAAATAAGATGGAAGCCGCTCTGTAGGAAAAGCATTAACTTAAATGTGTAAGTATTTTGAATAGTAATTGTTTTCATATTGCCTCGTTAAGTTTTCAAAGGAAATTTTACCATATAATTCTACCACTGATTACACGTATACCGCAAATGTTCACTTCTGTGCATAATTTAGCCAAGAGCAGCCAGGCCAGAAGTCACCTGTCTCAGTATGTCAATATTAACACCGAAAGCGAAGGACAGCTATTCACTTATTTATCCCCCTACATGCTGTGTCTAATATTTACCAAGTAAAATAAAACATTCATTTGCACCTAGGAATATGCTTTGGAATAAATATTATAATGAAAAATAAAGAAAAGTTAGTATCCCTTTCTCTTTCTCTCTCTCGATATCTGATGCGTTTTTTAGGATGGCTTCCCCGCATGTTATGCTTGGCTGGATCTAAGGAAGATCCAGAAAGGGGGATGTCGCAACTTTTCTTGGACTACAGCAAGCAAAAAAAAAAAAAAAAAAAAAAAAAAAGAAAAAAAGTCCGTATGCCCCTAAACTTCTGGGAAATATCAGTTTTTTCAAAGATTATCCTATTTTCCATTAACTGAATTACTACCATCTTTGTATTTATGCAAAAAGGACATTTTGAATAAAGTAGAAAAAGCAAAAAACGAAAAATATTTGATGGATCAGTTTTTTCTGTATTTGAATCTTTGGTAAGCTATATATAATGAAGAACAAATGACAAAGTTCAATTGTCTACCAGTCACAAGTACTGAAGGGGTTGAGATAGATACACACACGCACACACACAAACCTATATATATATATATATATATATATATATATATATATATATATATATATATATATATATATATATATATATATATATATATATATATATAGATATATATATATATATATATATATATATATATATATATATATATATATATATATATATATATATATATATATATATATATATATATATATATGTATGATATATATATATATATATATATATATATATATATATATATATATATATATATATATATATATATATATATATATATATATATATATATATATATATATATATATATATATATATATATATATATATATAGTTCTGTGCACGGCCTTAAGTATGCTAGCTGCATGATCAGTCCGTGAACTCATTGTGACACTTACGTGTTCTTCCTTACTTCAAAAGTTTTAATCGAATAATTTGGGTCATGCAAACTGTCAAGCATAATGAGCTAAAATCTTGAATTTGGTTTTTTTTTATAATCAATGTATGGAACAATAATAGAGATTCGCCTCCTGATTTTGTTGTCGTTTTAGATCAGCGAATAATCTGCAACTACCTGGAATCGCCCATTTGGGAACCTCGTGATTAGAACAGGGCTAATCTTCTAATGCCATGATTAGCCTAATTACTTGTTCAAGAGAGGTCTCCCCACAATTAGGGTGTAATTATCCCTAAGAAATCAACGACAAAATTTGGGAATAAAGGCTAAATGAAAATACGAGACCGTTTTGAATTCTCTGAAATGAAACTGAAATCAGACAAAAAGATGAAAGATGTGTATACTGAAAGAATGAGTCTGTTTTTTTATGGCATTATAAAAACATTCTTAAGATTATTCTCGATGGTTCTTATAAGCGTTTCGTAGTTCTCAAATATCATATCGAAACATCAATTATGTTATTTCTGATAACGTGAACAAAAAGGGCTTAGATTTTATTACCACATTTCACAGACAAAATTCGTTCCAGTTCTTTACATTTTAACTGGCAATTAAGTTAGAGGTAAGTGATATTGTGACAATTATTTACCTCGAACCAAAAATACCTCCATAATTATGTACTATGATTGGTGGTTAGCTGTTCAATCAAACAATAGCTGTAATTAATGTTGTCCTTTGCATAGGCACATTTTATGGCAATAGTACAGTGAATATATCAGCATACATGACAGAAAAAAGAAACCCTCCTGCCACAGTGAACACAGGTCACAGACTGCTTTTGAGAACAAGTACAAAGTATCTACGTAAAAATGTTCGAGACCTACTTTACGTGCGTTACAACAAAGTATAGCTATATAAGTGCATGACAAAACAAAAGGGATCAAAGTCAAAGTTAGGTAAGGGAAGGGGGCCGGATCTGGCACTCTCGTGTTTTTGGTTCCGGCGGACAATATTATAACGCTGTTAATGCACATTCATGAGTGACTTAGTTCATATCTCTTTTAATGTTTGGTGGGCTCGAGTTCAATCCCTGCTCATGGCATGACATATTTCATTGGTTTTACATCAACCTATGAGCTAGGTAAGTGTCTTTTAGGGATTCATCAGCAACCACTGCCTGGTTCCCCAAGTTCCTAACTTGGTTGAGGAGGAGGCTTAGGAGCTGATCATATATGGATATATACATTATGTTTCTAGGGCATTATGTCCCTAGCCCCTGCCGCCCATGAGCGATCAACAAAGGATTTATCTTTTCCTTTGCATATCTGTCTGCCTTTCTATACTCTGACCTATATATATATATATATATATATATATATATATATATATATATATATATATATATATATATATATATATCCATATATATATTGTCATCTTGTTACCAGTTAATGATAGGTGACTAATGTATTAGATTATTTTTAAACTGGTAATTAGTTAAGAATGGTAATTGCTAGTTTACTCCTCTCCGGTGTTTGGCTTGTTGTATGTTTTTCCTTATCCTCTTTTCAAATTTCATATTTGGTGATTTCACTGGGAGTGGTCTTCTCCCCCCTTGTTGACCAGAGGGGATATGGAAGTCTTCAGTGGTTATATGAGCCAATTGTTTCCTGGACCTTCTCTTGGGCGCTGTTTGGATTGACCGTTGGTACTGATTTTTGGCGTCTGCATATGTACATGGACTGGAGATTATTCACACCCTACATGCCTTTGGATCTCCCAGTCTGCAGCTTCAGGATTTACCCTTCTACGCCTTTGGTTCAGTTATAAAGCCAAGGGGACCTCTCTGTCCCAAGGTAAAATATTTATACTTATCAAACTCACTGCAAATGTTCCTCTGCTGTCGTCTTCAGTGGACAGTTTGATACTTGCCAGCCACCTTGTGATATTTTTGATTCAGCACTGTGATTGGGCTAACATCTGATTGTCACCCTAATTTGTCCTCCAGACGTGGAGTTGTGCATTGCCTGGCTAGAGGAGAATTATTTTTAAAACATACGGAGAAACTGATAGGAATATTAGTGTGTATTTGTTAGGATATTCTTTCTTTTTGCCTTTCAACTCCTTTCTGGACCCCCTCCTTTTTGTGTTTGAATGTGTTGGTTTCTGTTATTAGTTGCGTATTTGGGATTTGTTTAATGGCTATTTAAGCGTGAACGCCATTCATATATATTTGTATTATAGAGGTTCAGGTGTGATTTCTGCCTAAGAGTTCTGTATTAAAATTAAGTGATTTTTCTCAAGTGTTTATTTTCACCCCTGAATTGATTTTGCGCACTGCGGTTTAAGGATGTGGTACCATTTCACACCTTGTGAATTTCATATCCTTTTAAGTGAAATAACACGGTGTTAGATAATTTATATGTGCATCGTGTGTGACACACCCCATCACAATATTTATATATATGTATACATATATATATATATATATATATATAAATATATATATATATATATATATATATATATATATATATATATATATATATACATATATATATATATATATATATATATATATACTATATATATATATATATATATATATATATATATATATATATATATATATATATATATATATATATATATATATATATATACATATATATATATATATATATATATATATATATATATATATATATATATATATATATATATATATATATATATATAATATATATATATATATATATATATATATATATATATATATTATATATATATATATATATATATATATATATTTATATGTACATACTCGTATATTAAGCTGCAAGTGTCCTTTATTATCCAATTCGCTCTACCACGAAATCAATATATTTTCATATATGTTACCAAATGTTGTCCTCTCGTGTATTCGAACCAGTGGACAGAGGAGAAATCAGGACTCCAGTTTTGTTACCGGACTCGGCCAACAGTTATATGAATCACGGTGATGTGATAAAAATGGATATATTGACAGGTGCTAGGCTCTGAATATACCTCCGCCTATACTTAATAAGGATACTAAATACGTAGGCTCAGAAAGGAACCAACGTTATTTATGGAAACTAGTTCCTTGTTGTGAATTAAGCCGTCGGGATTAAACTTCTTTATAACAAGGTACGTTCACAATAATGCGCCCATTGATCCAGTCAGAAGTGGGAGAGTTATACGTTGAACAATTGTCACCTATTTTGTTTTTGCAAAAAGTTTTATTCTTTCTGATTTTTCAGAGCCGTATTTCAATCACGAATACTGATAGTAATATGTGGTCTTTTGTAAATGCACGATACGCAAAATATTCTATATAAAGAGCAATAATAAAACTCAGTGGATATGAAGATACTAAAAAAAGTTAGACTCCTTTCACCAATTAATGAATTTCGATAATGTATGGGTAACTGCCATGTTCCAGTTTACAGATAAACGCATGTTTTATTGAAAAATTTCTTTCAAGTTCTGATAAACACCGTGGTCTTTGATGGAAATAAAAAAACAAAACATAATTGCGTCATGAAACAATACATGAATTATAATCGAGTATTTAGGTCATAGAATTAGTGGTGAATGCTGTCTTTTATTGGTATACATTTTAATGATCATACAAAAATGTGAAAAAATAGATTAATATTTGAAATTTACGGAAAATTAAGTATACGAATAAAAGAAACGTGGTTCTCATTGAAAGTACTAAAATGGTTTTACGCGGTATAGGGGAAATAATTGAATTATTTTTGATCCTCAAATTTAATCTCTCTCTCTCTCTCTCTCTCCTCTCTCTCTCTCTCTCTCTCTCTCTCTCTCTCTTTCTTCTTAGGCCACAGGTACTGTAACTAATAATAGTATTAATAATACCAAAATGTATTTTAAAAATTTTCTTTTCAAAAACTTGACCTGTACAATAATACAGATATATTGTAGTTATTCATGGTCAAATAAGCAGACATTTTTTCATATGATTTTTTTAACACGTGTGTGGATAAGTACAATGGCAAATTTCATTCTTTTTATTCTTGATTCAACATTCTACGAACATTAAATCTTATATTCACATCTGGCTATAATGTTTCTGTGTTATTTAAAGGTCATAATTCTAAAGAACGCCTTTTTATCTGGGATATGACACTTATTTAAGCGTTGCCAAAATTCCGGGGGCTGTTTTCAGAAATTTAGACATGTCGCTTGGCGCCTAAAGACTCAATGGTTTCTTTTGTATGGTTTGATTTTATTTATTTTCATTTCGGCTATTAATTTCAATTGTACTTCGTTTATTTATATTATAATCCTTCTTGATTAAAAAAATGGGGAAAACTAATATATGATAGAATCAAAAGTCGATTCAGTGGTTTCATTAACTGGTGTCATCTCGTGTCTGACATTATCACTGTTACATTCTTATTTGGCTCCGATTTTTTGTAACCGTTATATTATAGTGTTATTCTGTCGCAGTCGTTGTTGTTTTAGATTAAGTTGACCTTATGCCAGCACGGGCTCTGGTTCATAGAGCAGCCCGTAATAAAGCAGTTTTTTCTTCTCGTCACTGTCCTCGTGTTGGTTATATCCATACATTCTCTTTTTAATCATTTCTTGGCTGTCAATGCTTGCATAACCATTATCTACAAGTATCTGAGCGCATCTTTCTCCCTTAAGAAAATAATGACCAGTGTGCGTCAGCGAACTATTGACTATGGCTGTACAATGACTCAGATTCAGTAGCCCGCCCACCCTGGTCAATAGTATGTCAGTATCAAACGCGCTGATTTTACTTAAAGGTCGACGGACTTTGTATATCACAGTATATGGTCATCTTAAATTCACTTTGAAAATCTTGGGTCGTCTCATCCAAGGTGGGTCTCATCGAGATAGGGCAGGAAACTGTTGTCATTTACCTATGCTGTGTAACAAGGTCAGGAACTCCGTCGAAGATATTTCAAAGGTCTGATTATTGCTGTACGTTACACAAATATATCATTAGTATAGTATTTATATATATCAACAATTACTTTCTTTATCGTGCCAATATGAAGATTCGCAAAAACAACACTCAGCTTCTTAAAGAATTTGGTCCAAAAATGTTTTCATGCATATCTTCAACCGTCGTCTTCTAAGATTTTTCTGGAATATAAAGGATATTTGTTTCTAGTGACATGTTTATAACCAAAAATTCAACTCCTGAAGAGGCAATAAACCCGAGGGCTAAAGTGTGTTTCGAAATTGCGTTAAGCGCTGATGTAGTTTTTGTTCAATGTAAAAACTGGTCAGCAGTGTTGTGCGTAAGTTCAGTATCGGGAATACTATCTCAGCTGACTCAAAGTTTTTCTTTCTTTCTTTCTTTCTTTTTCTTAAATCGCCTTTTTTAAAAAGTAACTTTCCTACGATAATTCTTTTATTTACATATGCGTAAATATGAACACTGGTCACTATTACGTCAGCCGATTCAATATTTCTTAAGATATGTTATGATATAGTTAAGATATGCATAAGATGGTTATGATATGTATGTCGGTGTGTATACACAGTAAACAACACTTTTACAAATAGTCGTCCTCGAAGAACGACTAACTGCAATGAAAATGCAAATGTCACAAGTACCCACCCAACAGGTGAAAAATGGACGAGCTTCTGCATCTGATAAACTTCCTCTACATCGGTGTTACTTCTTACACTTTGGACATCTAGAGCATAAACTTACTTAACTGTGTCCAGAAAGTTAGTTTTCGTGGGTGGAGTAGTAAAGTCATTCTAATTGTGAATTTTAATTCGCTTGTAAGGTAGGTTAGTAAATCTATTGACTAAAACCAAGGCTCCCTCGGGTGTTTTCTCTCTCTATGGGCATCCAGAGAAAGACCACGAGAAAGCTTATGACGGTAAATTACTTCGGCATTTCTTATTAGCCAGTATCCATTGTTGTAAACTTTGCTATGATTCAGTTTCCACAACATTATGCATGTTCGATTTCTCTTTAATCAAGGTTATAAAATCGAAAGATTTTCATTCGAGCTTTTGCTGTCAAAAGTTTAAATTTACACTGACTTGATCGCCAGATACTGATATATGTACTATTTTAAGGCTGAAAAGACTTAATTTATCGTAATATGATCAAATGACGAAAAAAGTGAAAATGAAACGGACCTGAACTCTAGTAACTAGTTAAACAATTCCACTACTTTGTTGTAATAAAATACTCGCAATGTAAAACAATAGAGATATACATACGGGGTGTCCCATAAGTAATCGGGCACTTGTACATGGTAAATTTACTTTTATATAAAAATAATCTTCTAGTAGTTTTTTGAAGTATATTACTTATTCATTGCGCTATCCTTACATGAATGCTACTCACCATTCGCTATGCCATTTTTAGAGTAATTTTACTTATTCATTTTGTAATCAGTTTGCTTTTTTTTCAGATTAAAATGGCGGGAAGACTTACGAATGAAGAAAGAATCTTGTTGTCCAAACGTTTCATGAAACAGGCAATAAATCAGAAGTTTGTCGGTTATTTAATACCCATTTTAAAAGAACTGTTAAACGTAATACCGTTTCTGATTTTGTGAATCGTTTCGAAGAAACAGGCACAGTTAATGAAAAGCCGAGAATTGGACGACCGAAATCAGTGACCTCAGCAGAAAAAAAAGAACTAGTAAGAGAAGCCTTCGTCAATAGTTCAACAAAATCTATGAAAAGGGCCCAAGTAGAACTGAGAATATCAAGAATGTCGATTCACAGAATGCTCGGTTACTTGAACCTTAAACCTCACCATCCTCATCTTGTTCACGAATTGGCAGAAGATGACCCTGATCGACGAATCGAATTTAGTAACTGGAGTTTTCAGAAGTGTGATAATGATGACATTTCGAATAGATGAAGCATGTTTCATATTACCGTGTGAACAAGCACAATGCAATTATTGGGATACAGCTAATCCTCATGTTAAGATTGAGAGAGATGTCAATTCTCCGGGTGTTACTGTGAGAGCTGCGATCTCTGCGGAAAAACCAATTGGACCGTTTTTCTTTGAAGAAACGGTCACAGGTCCAAGTTACGTTGCTATTCTTCAAGATCAGTTCTATCCTGTAGTGTCAGGATAGTCGCAAATTGAGGTGTTTTGGTTTCAGCATGAAGGTAGTACCCCTACACATTACAGCAATGTTGCTCGAAGATGGCTGGATGACAACTTCAAGAATCGTTGGGTTGGGAGCCGAGGAGAAATTTGATTGGCCTCCTCGATCTCCGGACCTCACACCTCCTGATTTCTTCCTTTTTGGGGGTTATACAAAATTCGGTGTATACTACAAAACCGCGTACTCTTCAACAACTGAAAAAATCCGATCATTGACAGTTTCAAGAGTCACTCCTCAACTTTCTAGAAAGGTTTGCTTATCCGTGACCGGCAGAACTCGCCAGTGCGTGTTGGTTGAAGGAGGGCAGATTGAATATTTGGATTTGTAATTTATTCATGTGTAGCACATCTGTGATAAATCTGGATATGAACATTGCCCAGTAACTAATAGCGCAATGAATGAGTAAACTTATTCTAAAAAATAGAAGATAAATGTGATATTAAATTAAATTTTACTTTATATGTACAAGACCCCGGTTACTATGTTAATTTCTTTCCTGGAGGTGTTTATAGTGGGGTCTGGCCTGCCAATTATTATTTTTTTATTTTATTTTTTTTAGGGATAATGTTCTAATAACACGCTCATTTACTTGACCTCGGTACATACCGGTGCTGCTATGAAATCCACTAATCCTATTCATACAACAAACATCTTGTTATGTCGCACACAACTTAATGGTTGTGAAATTTAGGTGCAACTGATAAGGCATTTCTTAAAGCTTATTAATTGCATATAACACATCATACTATCAAAAAACTAATATTTGAAGAATGAAGGTCTATCGATGACTTGCTCTAATAAAGAAATCAACGCCATTACTATGATAAGAAAGTCAAAATCCTGACTTCTTGTGAATTACTTGACTACTCAGAGTAAATGTTGCTGCTTCAGTTTCAGGAGTAACTTTCTTGAAAGAACTGGCCAGTGTCAGATTCATCTTTGAAGAGCTGTGGTTGTATGCCTCGCTTAGTTAGGCTTAAATAATATGTAGCCACCTTTACTCATAGCATGGGGTTGTTCTTACTCATAGGAAATAGTATCATTTCCTATGACAGGAAATGACATCAAAGTCCCAATTCTTAGTTCCAGACAAGGTATAATTAAAATGTCTCATTTTTTTCTACCGATATAGTATGTATTTTTATGATGTCTTGATGGTATTATCTAGACAATGATTCTAGGAGCATTTCATCCACATTAAAATTTATTGTCAAGTATTTCAATAACTGTGTAAAAGAGCCTCATTATACTGAATTTGCTTTGTAGGCAGTATATTGTACAAGTAAGTAACGGATGAAAAAAAAAATTCCTTTCATGAAGAATTTTTAAACCCCTCTGTAAATTTAATCCTAGTTCAAAGGCATCTGGTTTTCATTAGAAGATCATTGTTCATTTAATTTACGGTTATAAAGCAGATGTTTGAAGAATCTGTTGAGCATAGTGTTCGTTGACTTGTTTCCTTTTACTCTTTAGCATAATTTTCTTATTTCCTCTTCTAGAAACGATGAATGAATAATCTCTCTCTCTTCTCTCTCTCTCTCTCTCTCTCTCTCTCTCTCTCTCTCTCTCTCTCTCTGTGTGTGTGTGTGTGTGTGTGTGTGTGCTGTCCATACAATATAATGTTTGACAAGACATGAAATTTATATCAGTATTTACATCCCAGTATGATTACACAGTTCGCTTGATGAATAGTCATGCAACTTTTGTGAAGTCAGACGAGATCCGAGTTTAATGCTGTTCTTTAATTAAAGAACTAAATTCTAACTCCTGAATATATCACGATATCAAAGAAATTCATTTTCTGATTGGGTTTTAAATAACCAAGTAGATAAATTATGTCTATTGTTGACAGTTGGCCTCAAGTTTTCAATTTAGTTATACCTGCACGAATCTCCAGAGTTGTTACGTTTATCGAAAATGTATTATATGTAACATTTAGATAAATGAATATGGATTATGTGACTTTTTTTATTTTAAAAAATATAGACAAGCTAGGTTATCAGTCTATCTCTCCCTGCCAGTCCGTTAGGCTTTGCTTGAGCTTTTTATAGAGGTTTCTGTAGGGAACACAAAGAAATAATAGTTGGGCAACATACTTGTAAAGCAAGTTCCTTTTCTTGAGTTTAAAAGTCTCTTCATTCAATACTATTTTACATCAAGGATTAACATTCAAATTATTTAGATGGTATCAAAAATAGTCTAAAATAATGGTTTGTTTGACTGTGACATTGTATCTCACATTGTGGTTAGAATTAAAACTATCCATTATTTAAAGCATAAAAAAAAACTTTTGAACGAAAATATATTATCCATGGAAACTTTTGCTCGAGTCGACCGTCAATTTATGTAAGAAGTTTGGTTTCAATGTATAGACTTCAGCTACGCTTTTTAAACATTTTGGAACAGATAGTGTGAATGACTTGAATATATGACAGTAGTCGGCAAACAATAAAAAAAAAATAAAAATGCCACAGAAACTGCACGCAAATTAGAATAAAAAATCCTGTCAATATGCAGTGATAATTGTCTTTCAATACTTCAAATATTCATACGCTCAGTACCAGATAAGATAACATTCAACATTAAGTGCAATATTTTCATAGGAGCTGCAATACATGAGATGTAGTGAATAATGCATTAGGCAAAGGCAGTAGTATTATGACCATAAGGAACAGGAAAGGTAGAAACATTGTGCAGAAGAAAATATAACTGCGTTCAACGATCTAATGATCGTACCCGGCAATCTTCCGTCAGTCAATTGAGTTCACAATCGGCCATTAGGTTATCTACGCATGTTGTGATGAACACTTTGTCAGTGACTATAGTAATGCAAAGAAACAAATCCGTTCTAAGCGAAAAGTTTTTAGAAAGTGTAATATCAATATTATTGCAACAGTGACTTCTCATGAAAATGCTAATTCTCAACTTGAAGTTCGTTACAACTATATCTGTATTTTAGTATGATCCTCTATGCATATGAAGCTAGGGGATGAAAAGGCTTATGATACGTTTAATGATCTATGAAGTGACGATTTTTCTAAAAGGTTAAAAAAGATTTAATTGCTGAGAAATTATCGCTCTCACCTGCTTTTATTTAACTTGACTTCCAAGTCTGTCTGTCTGTTTGGATCAAATCTTGTAACTAAATTTTCGACTTGTTCCCTTCCTCCGATGGACTTGACTCACTTGACATTTTGCATGGTTACTCAGTATTGGTGACAATGCAACCTTATATGATCAGTAGCCTCCATTGACCCTACAGTGACCTATTGCAGCGCCTATTTCAGCTACTATCATAAATTGGTCGCAGTTTTCTATCAAATCTAAACGGATATAATACATACATACATACATATATATATATATATATATATATATATATATATATATATATATATATATATATATATATATATATATATATATATATATATATATATATATATATAATCAGAGGAAGACGGACGAAAACCACACATCACTAGGTTGTCTTTTTTATTATTTTGCCGACGTTTCGTAATTATTTACAGAATTACATCTTCTGGGCTGCACATAAGAAAAGATAAAAACATAAAAAAGTTAAAAGTATAGTCTAAAAGTTCATTTAAAATACATTAGAGCAAAAATGAAATAGATAAAAATAAAAACACAACCAACCTAGAGGTGAGACAGCAAGGAACTAAATGGAAGGAAACCACCACAGTACGAACTTATGCTAGATACAATTGACTCGCAGATGTATGGGTGTTTAATGATGGTACGAGTTGTTTTATAAACAACGACTCAAGGATTGTTAACTCTTGTGGTTTGGTAGTATGACCGATTACACTGAAATCTTTGTTGTCAATGTAGGTTTTGCATTGTTTTGCATGATTCCTGATATTGGAGTGCTCTGGGTTTGAGATTCTACTCCCTGTGCGGAAACTGATTCCCCGATGTGAATCGATGCGCACCCTTAAGTAGTCGACTGGTGGATCCCACGTAAATCCCTGAAATACATTTAGGGCAAGTATATTTATAAATGACACCAGAAGACATATAAGGACACAACTGATCTTTTATCTTAAACAAGGAGCCTATATTAAGAGGATTTTTAGGAATTAATTTGACTGATATGGCTGGAAAATGGTCAAGAATAATTTGTGTAAAATCTTTTTTGAAAAGTTAGGTCATGGATATATGTGCTCTCATCTAACTGGAATGCCTTTCACAATGAGATTCTATTTCTAGTTTATTTCTTTAAAGGTAACTGTTTCCCACCTAGGTTAATATATAGAAAATTGAATAAATTACTAAATAGACATTTCTCTAGAAAACCTGACGTTCCAACTGTGCCAAAAATGAGTTTCTATGCAACCTTTCCATATATCCATGAACTAACCTTTCAAAAAAGATTCACACAAATTATTCATGACCATTTTCCAGCCATATCAGTCAAATTAATTCCTAAAAATCCTCTTAATATAGGCTCCTTGTTTAAGATAAAAGATCAGTTGTGTCCTTATATGTCTCTGGTGTCATTTACTTGCCCTAAATGTATTTCAGGGATTTACGTGGGATCCACCAGTCGACTACTTAAGGTGCGCATCGATTCACATCGGGGAATCAGTTTCCGCACAGGGAGCAGAATCTCAAACCCAGAGCACTCCAATATCAGGAATCATGCAAAACAATGCAAAACCTATATTGACAACAAAGATTTCAGTGTAATCGGTCATACTACCAAACCACAAGAGTTAACAATCCTTGAGTCGTTGTTTATAAAACAACTCGTACCATCGTTAAACACCCATACATCTGCGAGTCAATTGTATTTAGCATAAGTTTGTACTGTGGTGTCCCTTCCATTTAGTTCCTTGCTGTCTCACCTCTAGGTTGGTTGTGTTCTTATTTTTATCTATTTCATTTTTACTCTAGTGTATTTTAAATGAACTTTTAGACTATACTTTTAACTTTTTTATGTTTTTATCTTTTCTTATGTGCAGCCCAGAAGATGTAATTCTGTAAATAATTACGAAAACGTCGGCAAAATATTAAAAAAGACAACCTAGTGATGTGTGGTTTTCGTCCGTCTTCCTCTGACTATGTCGCTTGGAGTAGTTCCCTGTGCCCTGTATCACTATATTATATATATATATATATATATATATATATATATATATATATATATATATATATATATATATATATATATATATATATATATATATATATAATTAAGACACACTCTTCTTAAAATGCACCAGGTCTTTCCTACAAAGCGGGTCTATTTGCTTAAATCCAATTTCGTTGCGTTGATATTCATACAGAAAAAAAGAACGGATATTGAAATAATCTGAATAAAGCTCTTTATACTGTAAGATACATATACGTTACAGGAGGAAAAGGCGAAGATGATCCACCAGCTGAGTGTGGAGTTCAGGAAAATAGTTTCTGCATCACAATATGATAGATACCGAAAATGATCTGATAGAAACTTCTATCAGAACAATATGTGTGCGTGTTTGTGTGTGTGTTTCTAGAATTGATGCCAAACGCCAAGCACTGGGACCTATGAGGTAATTCAAGTTTGAAGTGGAGGTTGAAAGTAAAGAGGCTTCAAATAGGTAACAGGAGAAAAACCTCCCTGATGCACCAGGAAACAATTGTTAGGATCCTAAGGTGCCGAAAGAAAGACGAAAAAAAGAATATGAATAGAGGTGGAGTCAAACGAATCGGCGTTGCCTCAGGGATGTTGCAAAAAAGCTGTAATCAATGGCTACAGTACACATCTAGAGGTGTTCCGATGGCACTACCCCTCTATGGGGTGGCTGTTGAAGGGATCTTGCCACTATCACGCTTTTCGGTACTATCATGGTGAACATTCTTTGATATATAAATATTTAGTTGCTTATCATTATTTTCCCAGAAAATGTAACATTGCCTTAATCATTAAAAAAAAAGATGCATGTGTAAATATTCATATTTAAATGTCTAATCCGTATTTCTAATGTCTAATAAGAATTAAGTTTCCACTGTGTTAAATTATATATCAATGGCGAAATGGAAAAGTTATCAAAGATTGTTTTTTTTATATAATCACCGTCATTGACGCTGCTTCTATTCAAATAATAATGAAAATTAGAAGGTGGCCATAATAACGATCTTCCGCTCATCTTGAAGTCAGCTTTAAAAACTCTAAAAAAAGTGAGCAAACTTAGCTGGTTCCGAGGCACATTGAGCCTGAAGCCATTATGATAGTGAAGCTTTTCATTAATAAAGAGCTCTTTTTCATGGGTCCTAATGAAGTTTATCGACGAAGAGTTCTCAACAACGAAATCAACAGACTTCAAGCCTTTTTGCCCAGGAAAAAAATCTCTGCATTAAAAACGAAGTTTAATTTTTACTCTTTGGATAAAATTAAAGGATTCGTTATTCTCTTTTCCTTCGCGAGAGTCCCACAGATTGTGAAGGAGGGGAATAATGTGCTGATGCAATGAAGTCGGTAAAAGAGCAAAGAACAATAATCCGGAATGGTGAGTTTAGAGCGAAAGAGCATACAGGATCTGGGGAGGAAAAATGGTCCAGTTTCTTGAAAGTGAATTTCCAACACATTTTATTCTTGACAATAACTGTTCCGATATAACAGTTTGCTCGCGTACGATGGCTCGTTCATATGAACTGTAAGAGGGATTCGGAGGCTTGATCTTTTTTCATTTCTTTATCTTTTCTAGCAGTCATTTTATTCATTTGGACTTTCTTTTTGTCTAATGTCTTCTAGAATGATACATTTTCATTTGGACTTTATATATCCCCATCCCTTAACTGTGAGAAATACTAATGTCATTATTTTTCGTTTTCTGGGTTTTTTAAAGCATTTTGTCGGTACCTAAAGATACATGTTGCATTCCTCAAACTGTGTAATAACATGAATGTTGCAAAGATCTCACATACCCTATCATTCAGCGAGTCTATGGTTACTATGGACCGAAATGCAATACTGTTTGGCTACATTTAGATGAAATGGCCTTTCTCACCTAAAAATATGATACATCTGAAGTACCAACAAAGAAAATGTTACCTAAAAAACTCTTACAGTATATATATACTATATTATCGATATTACTATAGCTAATATATAATATTATACTTATTAATAATATTATTATATTAAATATAAGCATATAATTTGAATAATTAGATATATGATATATATAGATATAATTATATATATATCTATTATAGTAAGTCTAGATAGAGTGAAGATACTATAGATAGAGATATATCTAGATGAGACATATATAGAATATATATATAGAGAAGAGATATATATATTATATATAGATAGATATATATATATATAGATATATATAGATAGATCTAGTATATCTATAGAGGATAGCTATAGAGATATAGAATATATAGATAGGATAGATATATATATATAGATATAGAGATATATAATAGTATGATATCTAGAATATATATAGATATGATCGTAGAGATATATAAGATAGAATAGAGTTTAGATTAGATAGAGATATAATGAGATATAGGAGAGATATATATATATAGATAGAGAGATATATATAGATATCTATATAGATTCTATATATGTATATAGAGATAGAGATATAATATAGATATATAAGATAAACGATAGACATATATCGAGAGATAGAAATCTGTGATCTATAGAGTATATAAGATATTCATATACGAGAGAGAGCAGAGATATTATATATGATGATATAGATATATATATGTATAGATATACGATATCTTCTATAGATATATCTAATATATAGTACTATATATAGATATATATATATATATATAGAGATATATATATATATAAATATATATCTAGATATATCTGTAAGAAGCTATATATTATAGATATATATATATTAGAGATATAGATATATATATAGATGATATATATGATATATTATAGATATTAATATATATATAAATAATAGATATATTATATATATACATATTATATTTTATTATTATTTAATATAGATATATATATAGATACAATATAGATATATATATATATATTAATTATAATATATATATACATAATAATATTATATATATATATATATATTATATCTATAATATATATATATATATATATAGATAATATTATAATTATATATTATATAATCTTATATATACATATACTATTATATATTAGATATATATAATATTATATTATATATATATAATATGTTATGGTTACATAGATATTAATATAGATAATTAATATATATATATATAGATTAGATATATATATATATATACATACATATATTATTAGATATATATTATATATATAGTTAGCTATATATTATATATTATATATATATATATATATAATATTATATATATATAATATATTATTATATATGTATACATATATATTATAATAGATATATATATTATATTATATATACATATATAATATGCATATATAAATATATATATATATATATATATAATATATATATATATATATACATATATATTATATACAATATATACATATATATGTATGAATAACTTGATCACGAAGTATATAAAACGTGATGCTATGTATAAATAAAGGTTTTTTGCCACGAAGGAAAAAATGAAAAAAGCGAGATAGCCAAGTACTTTCGGTCCTATTCGGACCCTTTACTGAGGCAAACTGATTTTACAAAGAACAACACAGTCAAAAGAAGGCTTAATATACAAACTGACACTACCAGATTAGCCATAAGGGCGATTTTCACTCTACAGAAAGGAGGAGTCGCCAGAGGCTAGCCACACCTTGAAGGATACCCGCAGTAAACAAGTGATTCTTTCAGAAAGCAGTACATTTTGAAAGACGGGAGCATCTACAATTTAATATCATAAATTTTTACAACAAATTTTCCCCCCAAAAATTATTATTAATGAAAAGACGAAAGAAAATGTAAATATATATATATATATATATATATATATATATATATATATATATATATATATCGAGGAGAGAGAGAGAGAGAGAGAGAGAGAGAGAGAGAGAAATAATAACTATATACATGTGGGACTGATTTATTAGTTGTTCATTTATTTTGAGGTCCTTCATAAACATCTTACAAATATATGGGTCCAAATGGTACATTCCCAGACTAAGATTTAGGTTGTTTTTATTAGTGATTTGTATAATTGCCGATTCCAGTAAATTTCTTGAAACATAATCATTTGATCTAGCAATTACCGAGGTATCACCCCAATTAATACAATGAGATTTTTCACTCAGATGGATAAACAGTGCATTTAAGTCTGGGCTGTTCTAACTGAATACATATGTTGCTTAATCCGAACACATAAATTTTTACTAGAATAACCAACGTAAAACGATGGGCAATCCTTACAAGGAATTTTGTAAATGATGTTGTTATTTGTTACGGGACTATTCTTAATTAGCATATCTTTAATGGTATTGTTATAAGAGAACACTGCATCAACATTAAACGATTTAAATATTGATTTTATGGTTTTAAATCCACGAAAATAAGGTAAGCTAAGTACATTTTTAGACATTTCTTCTTCATTAATAGCAACATTATAAAACTTTTTGTGAGCTTTTTGATAACATAAATCAATTAAATGAGGTGGGTAGCAGAGATCGTTTCCTATCTTTTTTATGTATTCTATTTCTTGGTCAAGATATTGTGGACTCGTGATACGCAAAGCGCGTAGGAACATAGAAGAAAAAATTGAAATTTTAATATTAAGGTGGTGGCCAGAATAAAAATGTACATATGTTAAATTATTTGTGGGTTTTCTATAAATATTGAATTTGCAATGGAAAGATTTTCTATGTATTAATACATTTAGGAAAGGGATGACATTGCTATTTTCAATTTCAACAGTGAATTTTATGGATGGCACTAAATTATTCAATTTAGACAGTAAATCATTTACATCGATACCACCAGGTAAGACTACTAAGATGTCATCGACATATCGCTACTATTTTAAGGGGATAAGTGTGATATTCGGGAGGTGTTGTCTCTCAAAAAATTCCGTATATAAGTTTGAAAGGAGAGGTGATAAAGGGTTACCCATGGCCATACCAAATATTTGTTGGTAATATTCTCCATTAAAAATAAATCTGCAATCACAAATACATAACTTAATTAAGGAAATTATGTGACTAACGGACATAGGCAACTCATGCAGTACAAGTTCATTACTTAAATATTCTAGCACAGAGTCAATAGGGACTTTTGTAAACAAAGAACATCCATCAAAACTGACAAAAATATCGCTAGGGTTTAGTACATTGTTATTTAATTTTTGCACAAGATCAAGAGAATTCCGGATGTGTGAATTAGATACAGTTCCTGGTAGCGGGGATAACAGTTCAGTAAGATATCTAGATAGTTTATAAGCAATTGATCCTACAGTACTAATAATTGGGCGCATAGGTTTGTTTTCCTTATGAGTTTTGACTAGACCATATAAATAAGGTAATGAGGGACACTTTACAGTTAACTTACAAAAAAGTTCTTTTTTATCTTTAAGAATTTGTTTGATATTGATATTAAAGTTTTTTATTACGTGGTCCAACGGATTTTTTGCGAGTTTTTTGTAAGTTATTTCATCCTCTAGTAAAGTATGCATGCGTGATATGTAGTCAGTTTTGTCAAGAACCACTAAACTATTGGATTTATCAGCCTTGGTAATGTGTAAGCTATTATCATTCTTCAATTCTTTTAAACTTTTTCTGTAGCGAGCGGGGAAGTTATTTTCATGGCAGGCATGCGTAGCACTATGTGTCATGCCTTTGATAATGTCTAAATGATTTTGTGGTAGGTCACAGTATTTTTCAAACTTATATAGAGATGTCGCTATTGATAAAGCTGAGGGTTTGTTATAAATGAAGAAAGACAACCCAAAGCATAATGCGCACACTGCATTATCACTTATTTGTTTGCTCGATAAATTCACCACACAATCACTTCTAGCATTATTGGTCCAATCACTGTCGTTGATAAGGTTGTTTAATTTTCTGTCCAGTTTTCTAATCAAAGTGTCTGTAGTTCTATGAAGTTTTCCATATATTTCTTTCCTTAATGCGTGTTTCCAATAATTAAAAAGTTAAGTTTTTCAGGACTGGCGAAACCATGATATAAAAGGATTATTCTTTTATCTCAGTTTACAATTATTATAATCCCATGAAATCTGATAAACAAGTAGTCAGCTCTGCTATGCGATGGATCGTCTCGATTGACTGGATTAATCAGGGATGTTCACACCAGGCCTCATATCCCTTTTGAAACATTAACTCATTTATAGGTTGTCTTTTGTTAAGGCTCATGCTGGTATAAGACAAGCATAATTTAAGCCAAAGCTGATCATATAGTATTTTAAGTCTTTTATATCTTGTATTCCCAGCTGTAGCTCTCTCAGTGAGCAAGCGAGAAGAGTCATCGCCGAACGTACTGCATATACCGTTTCGATAAGTGAGATGCAACCATTTCATGAGGTTTTAAATTTCACAAGGTATTGGTGTTGTCTCTCCGAGTCACCTAAATCCTTAACAGGAGAAAGGTCTCCCAGAATTCTTGCATTAGGAAACGTACGGTGTATCATTTCTTGGAAATACGGACTGATCTAACCCATATGACGGAGAAAGGACCGAGAGGAACAAGTAAGAAGGATGAAATATTCCTAGACCTCATCTCTAACGTCTGATGTACATGACCAAGCAAGAGTTTAATTGAAGAGCGTTGGTACTGGTAGAGAGAGAGAGAGAGAGAGAGAGAGAGAGAGAGGTGGGGGGGGGGGGGGGGGGGGGGGGGGGGGGGGGGGCTCACACATGAAACAAGTTTCTCTTGGAAAGTTGAAGGGAAATCCAACACTACAAATAATAAATTCAGTTCTTTCACATTATGATTTGGGAGTGTTGTTTAATCAACTTTATGGACAAACAACATCTGGGGGAGGAAATGACAGGACGTCTGGGGAAAAAAACCTGGAAACAAGTGTGTGAGATGGGAATGCGATTGGAGATGAACGTTACCTATAGTTTGGATGTTATTTGGTCATGAAGCTTCAGAAGCAAGGCGATATAACATTTGATTGTTATTATTATTATTATTATTATTATTATTATTATTATTATTATTATTATTATTAGATTATTATTATTATTATTTATATTATTATTATTATTATTATTAATAGTAGTAGTAGTAGTAGCCAATGGGAAACTTTGATAAACCATAAGCAAACATTTTTGATAACATGTTTTGTATTTACGTTTATTGCATATATGCTTTTCTCATTATGCCTGTGATTTTTGTAATTATGACGCGTCAGTTGGGTATATATTTTAATTTCAATACACTATAATTACCTTTTTCAAAAACTCGCCATGCCAACCTAACATCCTTTTGGAATTATAAAAAAATTATGTATCATTATTAGCTATATATATATATATATATATATATATATATATATATATATATATATATATATATATATATATATATATATATATATATATATATATATATATATATATATATATATATATATATATATATATATATATATATATATATATATATATATATATATATATATATATATATATATATATATATATTGCATTCATCCACGACAGTTAAATAATTGTCAGTCATTTCACATTTAGCTTTTTTGTAAGTAATGTAATTTGATGCCAACAGGGTTGGGCAAAATAATTTATCAACAGAAGATTGAAGACTGATCTATCCACCCAACAATACCAATGCTTTTATAACTGTTTTCATGCCTCTGGCTGATGGCCAACGAATCCATTTTAATATGATTTTTTACCCTCTTTGCTTATCGAATTTTTCGAGTTTTCTGTTGTGAACTCTGAGTGTTTGTGAGGGTATTATAGTAGGGTTATGTGCCTGTTTTAGTCCCTTAAATGATAATTTATGTTTTCCGTTATCCATTTCGCTATTACATTAATGAAACCCTTCATCTGATATAAATAGAAAACATATAATTTTTTTTTTTATTTTTTTTTTATTATTATTATTATTATTATTATTATTATTATTATTATTATTATTTATTATTATTATTATTATTATTATTATTATTATTATTATTATTCTTTTTTTTTTTTTTTTTTTTTTTTTTTTTTTTTTTTTTTTTTTTTTTTTTTTTTTTTGCTCTATCACAGTCCTCCAATTCGACTGGGTGGTATTTATAGTGTGGGGTTCCGGGTTGCATTTATTGTTATTATTGTTATATTGTTATTATATATATTGTTATTATTATTATTATTATTATTATTATTATTATTATTATTTCTCTTTGGATTCTAGTTCCTGCTGTAGGCTGCTTCTCCTGAAGCTTAGCAAGCCCTGGCGTTGCTGTGCTGTGGGGTCTGTATGACGAATTCTTTAAAAACGTTTTACTGAATACAATGACAAAATTTACAGAATTGATCTTATACAGAATTCCCTCAATTACATTACTTACAAATAGCTAAATGTTAAATGACTGACAATTATTTGACTGTTTCATAATTTTGTTATTGGTTAAACAGGCCCCTTTGTTTACAATTACAAAAAGATGTTATGTTGTCTTGGTGAGTTTTTGAAAAAGGTAATTATGGTACATTAAAATTGAAATATAAACCCAAATAACGAGTCCTAATTACAAAAATCACAGGAATAATGAGAAAAACACAGATGCAGTTAACTGGCTTCTCTGGCACACTGGTATTCCTAAAGCCATGTCCACACTAGGAAACTGTTTGCAAACATTGTTTGCAAGCAGTTTTTACCGTATATTTGTATCCCATCCAGAATGGAGAACATTTATTGTTTCTGTGTGTATATGTATATATGTAAGTGTTATATAAGCAGAATATATGGAATGTTATTCCATATATAAAAAAACTAAAAACTATAATTAATTAAAACCAGTGACCCAAGAGGTCAACCAGTTTGCTTGCAGGAATGTGATCAGATCAGATACGACAAAGTAGGCTAAGATGACGTGTTGTAATCAGTCAGTGTCTAGTTGCCATCACCTGTGGTCATTCATTTGTTTTGTAAACTGAATTCCAAGCTTCCTGCTTGAAACAACTACCGTGATCTATAGCTCAAACGGCCTACGTGACTTGTAATCTATGTCATCTGTGTGTATGTTCGTATGTTCGAGTTACTGTCTGCTTCCTTTATGATTTGTAAACCAGATGGTAGAACAGAATTGGATCAACCATCATCATTGGCAGCCTGTACAAATTGTATCCGATCTTCATCATGTAATCTCAGAAGAATAGATGTATTTTTGTACTCAGTGTTTTCTACTAGAAACCTCACATCAGAAAGAGATCGAATGAACTTAGAAATTATCATCATGAGTTTGAACACATCTCCGTCGTCATAACCAAAGAAGATATTAACTTCGTAAGTTATCATCAAACCCCAAGACACTCCAATGAGTATGGAAGTCATAACCAACCGACTTAGGGAAAAATTATCGCAAGTCTAACATAACCTCACAGGGCGCCTTATTATACAAAGGCAACAGTCTAAAATATATAAACATTTACATTGTATGTATATGTTTATATATACATATGTATACATGCATATATGTATATATACACATGTATATTGTATGTATATGTTTATATATATAATTTATATATGTATATATGTATATGTGTGTATGCATATGTTTATGTGTATATACAGGGTGTAACACGAGTTTACGCAAATATTGTGGGAAATGAAAGAAAAAGTTATTCTGAGTAGAAAATCTTTTGAGAACATATTTAGGCTTCCTTGGTGAAGGAAATTTTTTAAATAACCGTTACATCTCTATCGCTGCTTTCATTCTATAGAGGGTGGCAAAGGGAGGTCGGTGCATCCTGGGATGTTTGGGGGTCGGGGGTTGGGGGGAAGATGGCGCGAATAGGCCGATGTGAATAAACTAACTCCCAATCAAATGTTTTTTTAGATTTTGACGAAAAAATGCATGCGTCATTGAATCCCTATTCCTCCTTATGAATGGTATTTATCAGACACCGATAAAGAGAGGGAAAAGAAAAGAAGCCGAATGGAATCTCCCCGCCATCAAAGGTAGGCTTTTTCTTTCTCTTACCCCTCATCGAGTGCATTAAAATGCCTAAGTAGATTACAGAGCTTACTGCACCGACGAGTATCCTAACGACAACTTAAGTGTGGACAGGAAACATTGTTTGCAAACAGTTTGCAGGCATTGCAAACATTGCTTGGAAACTTAGTTTGCCAACAATATTTCCTAGTTTGGACAAGCCTTAAGCAGCTGTCTGATGTTCACCATGCTTTCTGTCATCAGAGGAATTTCGGGCTGGTGTTGTTAAAAACGGCGGGGGATCAATGGCCGGAACATGTAGACGTCCTTAAGAAACCTGAAAGAAACATAAGAAATACGGACTGAACCCTGACGACTACGGCCTGTTCCAGACCTATGAGACACACTTGAATACCCGTTACCGACTCTTAGCCTGTCTCTGATCCCCCGCCGTCTTTGATGACACCAGGCCGAAATTCCGTTGATGACTGAAAGGATGATGAACATCAGACAACTGCTTAGAAATGCCAGTGTGCTAGATAAGCAAGTTATTAGGATAATTGAGGGAATTCTGTATTAGATCAATTCCTATCAAAGTGTTGCTTGTCCATTAGTAGTCAATGGATTATTAGGATTATTATTGATTATTATTATATATTATTATATTATTATTATTATTATATTAATTATTATTATTATTATTATTATCATTATTATTATTATTATTATTACCGATAGTGAATGAAGTAATGGAAAGAGGTATCATTCAGGTAATTGTCCGAGATGAATTGTATTCTAGAAAAGAAATGTGGCAGCTTTACACCTGGAGACTCATATGAAATGTTTACTCTCGACTTCTTTTATATGCAATAAAGTATTCAATGGTGTAAATGGATTTCTTTTTTGCGGTTATGTGACCTCGAGAGACCAAGTCATCTCTAAAATCTTTTTCTCTCACCAAATGCAAAGAATATTACTGTTAATGATTATTACTCGAGAGAGCGAAACTATGATTTTAATGAAGCTTGTTCATTCATCGTCCTGTTGTGTCTAAATTGAGGTCTTTGTTTATCCAAAACTCTTGAGAAGAAACTCAGTTATTTATTAAATGAAGAATTATAATTACTTTTTTTTTTCAAATAACAAAACGGGAGAAAATCGTCATCAGAATCTAAGAAATTCTCCAATTACTGAAGAAAACTTTCTTAGCAATTCAGGCAAAGTTTATTGCTATGCAACCTCCATAGTGCTGTCTACCACAGTTCTTGTGAAAAACTGAAAAATTAATTTTTACATTCCAAATATTTGCATATCAAATGGTCCCCTCCGTGTGCCATAGGTATTGGCGATTTTTAACATCTTAAGGTAATAAAAGCAGAAAATATTATAAAAAAAAAAACGAATTGGACCTTAATCTCCAAACCAAACTAGTGAAGTAACAGTAAACGAACGCATAAACTACTGACTAAGGAAAGAAAGATACTTATGCAAATTTCTGGCTACTAACAACTAATACAGTTTTATGAAATAATATGGAATGATAAGCTATATAAATTTCCAACATCGACTGAAGAAGATATACGAGTTTTCTCTTCACTTAACAACATTACATTGCTAAAATATGTGTGTATAACGGTGAGGATCTCCCGTAAGCCCTAAGGACTAACAAATCATCTCTCCACAAACTATCAATTACATCTATCATAAGAGCCCCAGATTGTTTAGATGTTTTGATGGCACTTCTTATCACTATGGTTAAAGGCTAAGTATATCTCAGTTTTACTAGACCACTGAGCGGATTAATAGCTCTCCTAGGGCTGGCCTGAAGGATTAGATATTTTCACGTGGCTAGGAACCAATTGGTTACTTAACAACGGGATCTACGGCTTATTGTGGGATCCAAAGCACATCGAGAAATGAATTTCTATCACCAGAAATAGATTTAGTGTGGTGATTCTATCAGACATTAACGAAAGAAAGAAAGAGGTCGCAGTGTGAATCAACCGAAATCTTCAAATGAGAAGAAAACATTATGAAACCACTTCGAAACAAAGCTCTGATAAAACGTTTCAGAGTTGAAAGTGGTTCCTTTTATATCCGTCTCTCTATTGCAACTGAGAGATAACAAACATTAATTTATCAAATAATTTTCCTTATTTCCTCTTCCAGACTTCTATTTCTTTTTTTTATTCTTTTTTAATGTCTGATAGTATCACCATACTGATAAGAATTGCCATTAAAATATCTAAAATAGGAAGAGTGCTTCTTAATATACCACCTTCCACATCAAGTTAAATGACATTAAGACATCTCATACAACTGTAAACCAAATAAAGTGTTTGCAGTTCTTCCTTTAAGCTTCCATTCCGTTCCCAGGTGACACTTTTCCAACAATATGAAGGTCACTGTGGGACGATTAAAAAAAATCTCAGTCGAAAAGTGTTACAAACACCTATGTACTTATTAATGAAAGAAATTCATTTATTTGGTTTAACCTTAATCCTCGAAAGCAAAAATAAGAATACCAATGTTAACCAATCCTAATTTACATTTGCCGTAATTAAATATCAGTTCCCATAAATTTACAAGAAGGAAAAAGCTCAAATACCAGAAAACTAGGAATAACCAATGCATCGAGAGAGAGAGAGAGAGAGAGAGAGAGAGAGAGAGAGAGAGAGAGAGAGAGAGAGAGAGAATTCCATGCCAAAAATTTGGTTCTTCATCGGAAGCAGAGCTCGTAAACATAGGCTCGGTATTAATTCGGAATAGTTTCCTCTTGAGAAAGTTGAATGCAATCCCGTCTTTACCCAGATCTGCTGTATCTCCCTCCCAATATTATTTGGAGATCTCTTCACCATTATAAATACACTCCATTTCCGAAGATATGACTAGCTCAGACATCCAACTTGTGGACATTCGATAAAAATTTCTTTTAATTTGCATCATAAAGCTGATTCTTTAAAATAACTCGGCGAATGGCTTAACATTTTATTTTCAGTTGCATTGTAATAATGCAATTCCACGAGTAACTATATTTTAGTTAAACCTGTATGAATAAGCCAATCAGTTACTGGAATTAATATAATTGGTTAAACCTCCCTAGAACCTCACAGTAAATCCTATATCTTATTCAACAAAATGAAAGTTAGGATATCGTTGCATTTTACGGATAAAGAAATGTTTACTTTTGGTATTCGAATGCCGACTCAAATTTTCACTATGAGAAATTGTATGTTTTGCATGATACCAAGCGTGTTCTCTGCTAGTCATAAGAAAATGGATGTTCAGCTATTAAATGCTTCGAGACGTAGGAGTGATAATGAAAAATTTTAAGTATTTTCATAAATATTTAATAACGGGAAGTTATCAAGTACATAACACGGCTTTTCCTCTTCGAGGATCAGCTTCTCCTCCATACCTGTATTGGAAATCAAGGAAATGTACATAAATGGCAAAGTCTTGGAATTTCAATATTAATTAAAATATAAGAAAAATATTATTACAAGAAGCAATTACACAGAATTAAAGAAACGTGCTGCCTCAACTTAGCCAGATAACCAAATTAACAATGCTTTGTAACACTATCCTGAAATGATGTAACATAAGTTACCATTTATACAATGACAATATTCTTGTATTGTGTATTTTAACTTTTTTTATGACAATGAAAAAGAAATCTGAGCTCACCACAATGTACAGTATTATAAATAATAACCTTCAGCAAGGTGCAGACCCACTGTAAGGACAAGATAAATCATTCAGTATACAAAATTATTACATAAATATAATTGTGTTTCACCAATTTCAAGCAGGAGAGTCAATAAATGGCAACAACTAAGGCACAAAGAGATTATACGGTTACCATTAAGCATTTGCCCTAACAATACTTGGTACTCAACAGTCATCCGAGCACGAAGTGACCGACGTTGATGCTTATATATCCCGTAGACTCATCCACTAATGCGAGGTGAAGTCCGAGACCGTAATGAACTATAAGCCGTGGGGCCACAGCACATCCAGGTGGCTGTAAAGTTCACCGCCCAAAATATGGAGTCACAGTAATATACAGAAATACTTCGTGAGGGACCCTTGAGTCAGAGTAGTAATAGCAGAGCCGAAAATATGCATCAGACATGTCGATGACTCGCTCAACTGAAGACTGGCTCGTACTAAAAAATGGCTCAACTGACGATAGGTTATACTGGGTCACACTGAAGTCTGGATCATACTCAAGACTGGCTAGGCGGAAAACGTTTGTTCACACAAAATATATAATTTTAATGGATATTTGCCTATTTTACTTGGATTATATAGTAATTTATAGAAAATCTACCTTTGGACACAGGCATTCCTTCGTCTGAGGAGAGGTTGTTATGTACACCTGTGTGTGTTCTCTTCCCTCCAATGATGATTTTATATGTATTTTGTAACTTTTCTTTGCTATTTAAATTTTTAATCTACATGTTCTGTTACCTTTCATTTTAATGCATGTATTTGGTAAATTTCAGTAATTTCATTTTAATGTTGTGCATATATCTTAAATTTTGTAAGAATAATTCTCATTCATCAAATGGACAATTAAGAAATGTTGGATTAAAGACAGTTTATACATCTGTGTGTGTCCTCCTTTCAATTATGAATATATGTATATATATATATATATATATATATATATATATATATATATATATATATATATATATATATATATATATATATATATGTATATATATATAGTATATATATATACATATATATATATACATATATATATATATATATATATATAATATATACTATATATATATATCTATATATATATATATATATATATATATATATATATATGATATATATATATAATATATATATATATATATATATATCATACATATACTATATATATATATATATATAAATATATATATATATATATATATATATATATATATATATATATAGATATAATATATATATATATATTGCCTCACGATGACCATCGCTCCAAGAGGTAAATCCTGAGGATGATAGAAAGCATTTAGTTCTCATCCTGAGGAAGACCTAGTAGCACGCCCTTCCAGGAGACCTCCACCATCATCGATACGAAAGAGGCTCCGCCCACGAAGAGGACAGCAAATCAGAAGCCGCCCTCCTGATGACATTGCTCGTGATACAACAGATAGTGCCCAA
>NC_087220.1:14971502-14994002 GCF_015104395.2 Macrobrachium nipponense | reverse complement strand
GAAATGGAAGACAAATCGAAATTTTGCATATTGTGTGAGCCCACTGGCAATAACTGTTTTGGTGAAACTGTGCACGTCATTAGAGGTTTGGATAAAATAATTGAGAGTAGTACTTCAAAAGAGGACAATGTAAAAGAATTACTGAAAAACAAGAGCTCCGTTGTTGTCCATGTGAAATGTAGAAAAGACTACACACGTCGCTTGGAGTCCGCACCTACAAAAGTTCACACGACCCATGAAATCAGGCAAGAGTTCGATTTATTTTAAATCCCAGTCTATATTTTGCGAGAAGAAAATTGCTGTGGATGTGTGAAAATTTAGGAAGACAACTTCTTATGATTTTAGTGTCGTGGAAACACTAGAATTTGTTAACAACATTCGCACAAGTGCTGAAAAACAAAATGATAACTGAAGGAGAGAGGCTCTTCTCCGAGTGTCCAATGTCATTGACCTTATCGCAGCTGAGGGATGGTACCATCGTACATGCTACAAATACTTCTTGAGGTCAGGCAGTGCAAAGCCAGGAACAGCTACACTACAGGGACGAAAAATGGATAAGGAAAAGTCAATAGCATTTATCAAACTGTGCGAGTATTTGGAAGAAAATGATGAATGCCAGTATTCTATTGATGAATTAACGTCAATTATGAGTACCTATGAAAACGCTGGTATTAATTACGGTAATCAATACTTGAAGAAGAAACTCAAGAACCATTATGGAAATCAAATAACAATAGTTGATAAGATAGGTAAGAGTGGAGTGGTGTGTTTCACTGAATGTATGAAAGATATTTTTACGGATGAATGGTATGATGCACGAAAAAGTTATCCTGCTGAAGATGCTAGAAGACTGATAGAAACTGCTGCTCTGATCATTCGAAATGACATTCGTTCAAAAGCTTACAATTGTTAGGTATTCCCTTCAGCAGAGCCAGTCATTTCTGGAAATTGTGAGCTTGTTCCAGATTATCTTCGTATGTTAATTGATGGAATCTTGAAACCGAAAAAAATGATAATCAAATACAAAGAAAGTCAATCAGTATACAGCATGCTATCATTGCTGCTGTTCGTCCTAGATCATTTGTCTCGCCCATACAAACTGGTCTGGGTGTTCATCGACACGATTGACATCGTTTCTAACCTTGGATTCTGTGCCCCATATAGAGAAGTATTGCTGTATGAAGCATCAGCTACAATGAACCCATCAACTGCAGTAGATCCACGGTCATATATCCAATTTGTATATGATAATGCTGACTATAATGTTGCAACTTTAGATGGTCATAATACATTCCACTCAATGGGAGGAATCAAGTGTGTGACACCGGCAGGTCAAGTTCATGAAAACACACCCATTCCCAGGGCTGAGAGAATTGACAGTGAGGCATTAGCAACTCAGGGACTTAGCAAATTAATTGTGTACCATATGCCTATGGCAAAGGTCTATTCACTTTTGACTGCTGAAGATATAGAAACACTTGATCAAGAACCTGCAAGTGTAAAACTAGCCCAACAACTTGACACATTGTGGATATGTAGCACATGGCTTCAAGGTCTCCCATGCCCGAATTGGAGTGGATTTATGAGCAAGTAAAAGCTCATCTTACAAGACATCAGCTGTACTACCTGTACCATTTGTTAATCTTGATCCTACCAACCCTTCTACGATTTACACTTGCCTCCTGAATGCTGCTGAAGAAGGTCTAAAGAGTGAACAGTCTACAGTCATGGTAACCTTTGACCAACCACTTTACTCTAAAGCTTGTGATATGGTTCTTGCTGCTGGTCGCAGTAGCCCTCTTCCCGTGTCACTGTACGCCTTGGAGGGTTTCATCTTCTTATGTCATTTTTAGGAGCTATAGGGACCATAATGGTTGGAAGTGGCCTTGAAGAACTGTGGGAGACAGTGTATGCAAAGAACAGTGTTGTTCATATGATGACTGGATGTGCATATGTCAGGAGTCTTCGAGCTCATTTCCTTACTCAACTTGTATTAGCAGTACTATTGTTGGAGTCATCTTCGGTTAATGAAACCCTTAAGAAAGACTTACAAACCTGCTGCATGTCTTTGTTTGACAACACTGAAACACTGGAGGTAACAGCAAATTCAAGTGCTGTAAAGTCCATCATGAATCAACTTGAAATGAAGCTACAGATGTTGAATCATGTGGAAGAACCGAAAAGCTATGGGTACAGTATTTTAGGTGTATTACAATTGTGAAACTCTTTATAAGGGCAGAACGTTGTGGTGATTGAAATCTTCACCTCTACAGTGTAAAACTCATGCTACCTTACTTGCATGCAGCAGGACACCTGAATTATGCAAAGTCTGCTCAAGTCTATCTACAGCAAATGCATAAACTGGAAAAAGTCATGAAACCAGAGGAGCTTGAAAAGTTTGCAACAGAGGGATATTTCACAATTAGAAGATCTGACAAGTTCTGGTCAGGGATCTGGACCGATATAACAATTGAGCAAGTCCTCATGCTTTCCATCAAAACATCTGGAAGTCTCACCCGAGGACGTGGAATAACGCCATCAGTTATTGCTAAATGAGTTAAGTCAATGCCCACAACAGCCAGTATCATTAATGCTGTTGAATCTGTTAGTGGAGTTACTGCTACCACTTCAGAACAGCATATTGACCTTCATGAATCTCGGCAGACTCGTGATCTTACTGACATGAATACCTTCAAAAATTGGCTGGCTGTACACAACCCATACAACCGACCAACATCTATCCTAAGCTCCATTTCGAGTGGTATTGTTGCCAATGAAAAAGTGAATTGTGATGAAGCCTATACTGTTGGAAGAGCATCAATGAAAACAATGGAAGGAAAAGCATTCAGAGATATTCACCTACAGCGAAGAAACATCATCAGGTCGTTGTCATCTGTAACAAAATCAATTATGATTAATGATACACAGATTATTGTCAATGCAAACCAGTTATTCCATCGAATAATATGCGTTGCTAGAAGTTATTCTGACCTTGCATCATATCTGGGGTATGAACTTGCACCTCAACCACCTTCCCTCTTTGGTGATTTTTCTATGAGAAAAGCAAAAAATTCTGCTCTTGTACCAATCATTGAGGCATTGGCACCCTGTGAAAATGTTCCTCCAGCTGGAGCAGTGTATATTTTAGATGGTGGGTACCTTCTACATCATGTTGTGTGGCAACGTCCTGCTACATTCAGTCAGATATGTTCTCAGTATACAACGTTCATTAAACAGAAGTACAGGAACGCTCACACAGTATTTGATGGTTATGACACTCACAGTACAAAAGATGAAGAACACTTTTGTCGAGGAAGGACACAATCATCTAGAGTTATAGCTGTAGAAAGCCACATACAAGTCCCGGTGTCTCAGCAGGAATTCTTAGGAAATATTAAAAACAAGATAGAATTGATCAAACTCCTATCTATCCATCTGAAAGCTGCTGGCTGTAAGGTCCATCAGGCAGAGGCAGATGCTGACAGATTGATAGTAACAACAGCAACTCATTTACGTGATTCAGGACAGGAATCAGTTATTGTGGGGGAGGACACTGATCTTCTTGTCCTCTTAATTGCACTTGCCAAACCTCAGACTGGTATCAAAATGATGATCCCAGCAAACAAAGCACATCCTGATAAAATATTCAGCAGTGAAAGAATTCAGAGCAAAATGGGGACATGACTGACAGCTTGCTTTTCCTGCATGCAATAACAGGTTGCGATACAACCTCTGCTCTGTATCGCAAGGGTAAAAGGGTTCCATATGAAAGATAACAGGAGGATCCTGTACTAAGTCACAAGATGCGAATTTTTAATGTTTTAATGACCCCCAGGCCTCTGCAGATGATATAGCTGCTGCTGGAGAAGCATTTCTTCTGGTCCTGTATGGAGGAAAGCCAGAAGGTAGTCTTGATAAACAAAGGTACTTTAATTACTTAAGGACGATAGCTAAACAACCTGTACATGCCAAATTTGATCTAGCTACACTTCCTCCAACTTCAGCAGCAGCACGCCAACATTCTTATCGTACCTTCCATCAAGTACAACAGTGGCAAGGGATTACTCTAGACCCCACTGACTTGGGTTGGAAGTTAGAAAATGACCGACTAAGACCAGTAACATCGCTTAAAGAGCCCGTACCACATTCCCCACTTCATGTTACAACTTGTAATTGTAGAAAAGGTTGTGAACTGAACTGCGAGTGCAGGAGAAGTGAACTCCCTTGTACACATATGTGTGGGTATTGTGCTGGGCATGGGTGCAATAATCAATGTTCATTTGATGAAGATAAAGAAGGAGACTAGATGGATATGTAGAAGAACAGACCGAAACTGAAAATGAAGACTATTCTCAACCCTTACAGAAAAAGAAAAGGAAATAATTTACGAAAAATAATAAAGAATTATTCATATTTTTGTTTTAGCGTAATAAATGCATAATCCCTTGTGCGTAAAAATGGAGTTTCATCAAGTTGAAGTTATTTTTTGTCTGTACAACTGTATAGTTCAAAAGTAATTTTGATCATTTTTTTCCACATTGTATTGTGTTGCAAGTAGTTACCGGTTATGTGTTCAGTTCACTACATAATTTTTATGGTAATTGTGGTTATGTGACCAAGAATTTATCCTCAAGTAATTATAATATCCTAAGCATGTGATCTATGAATTTCTTCAACAGCAAAATGTTGACGATTGTATGGTAGGAACTAGGTAATTGCTAATGGCACAAATTGAAGTACTTGTATTCAAACAAAAATACCCCCGGAATGGTGCGTCCTAGATGTGTCATTTTGGTGTCATTTGAAAGACAAGAAGATTCTGCAGATTATTTATTTAAGTAAAAATATTGATATACCAATTATTTTTCCATTAGCAGGAATAGGAATATTCCTGTCAACTACGAGTAACAGAATTTTTTTTTAAAGAAAGGCCCATAATTTCCCACTGATGTATTTAGTACTGATGAAATTTATTCAAATAGCTTCGGTAGATCTAGTGTACCTATCCGCGGCAGCCCTGAGTATGGCAGTTGCGGTTTTTCTATGCAGTTTTACCCCCTGAACAAGAATTTGAAGTAATATTTATTCGGACGACTCTAATTTACCTTTGAACTCTATCCTACGGTAAAGGGGATTCCCATTGGGAACCGGGGTTTTGGGTGGGGACAAAACCCTAACTCTATCCTACGGTAAGGGGGACCCCCAGTGGGAACCGGGGTTTTGGGTGGGGAGAAACCACTTGGGGGGTGATTTTGCCGTGTTATTGTGGTATTTCCCACATTTATCACTTTTAAAAACACGAAATACAGGCGGAAATAAGAGATAACAAAACTAGCGATAGTGGAGCCGTTCCACATCCATATTCGTCTACTACTACTACTACCACAACACTGAATCCTACTACACATGCGCTAATGCTACTGCGCATGCGGCCTAAACTGTAAGGGAGCTTTTGGCCTAAACTCAGGACTGCGTTAGTGAGGAAAGAAATGGGGGTTTACGGAGGGATACATGTATTTAGCCAAACACGTTACAGTATGACCCCTACGTTGCTACCGGACTGAGTGAAGGATTGGGTGGTACAGGGTTCCCAGATTTGGCAGTTTCTCACCAAATTTGGCTTTTTTTCCTAATTTGGTGGGTAAAAATTCACTTTGGCTGGTTAGTGGTATTTTGGCTGGTTTTCAAATACTTTCTATTTTGAAGCTAAACACTGATCCCACGTTTGAGGAATCTCTCCCCAGATTGGGATTTTTTGAAGGTTTTCAGGAAAATCTGGGGAATTTGAATAGGTTCGTAGTAAAAACTTGGTAACTTTAAGCAAAATATGTAGATGGAATTAAAAATAAAAATCACACACACCAGACGACCACAAAACAGGCCGCCGGATTCTCAGAGAACGAGCCTCATTTCAAGCATTTCAATTCATTCTCGTTTTTTTTCTGTATTTTATATTAGTTTATATTATCTAACTAAAACTATGATGCCGCTATACAAGCATATATATGATAAAAAAATATGCATTTATAAAGATAAATATAACGCACATATATTTGCCGGTTATTTGGGTTGGTTTGGATTTCCATTTGGCGGGATTTTGGCTGGTTTCATGGTGGGACTTGGACTTTTGGCTGGTTGGTAGTGGTGTCATCTGGGAACCCTGGCTGGTAACCATACGTTGAGTTACATAAAAGCATTTACCTAATTTGTTTATTAAACATGTTATGTGAATTCTAGTGTTTATTCCTTTTCATTTTTCCATAGTATTTGTATAATAACTGTTTTGAAATATCCCCACCTAATCATTTCACCATATATAACTTGAAATATTATGTTATAATTGAGGACAGACACCTAAAAATGCCTACGTGTTGATATAGAACTCAGTTCTAGGACGTTTTGATACCTACCTACCTACCTGTTACGTGAAATTGCACATTGCGTTGCATATTACATACACACTCCTTATATCATTTATACACAAGTCAATCCCTCCCCTTTCCAGTATTCACGACTGGCTCTTTACGTTACACCATTTACAATGCATTTCTCACCGATACCAATATCTAGATTAAAGTTTGCCATTACTATTATAAAACCTACATTTAAATATATAACATTTAAATATATAGTTTGCCATTATTTTTATAAAACCTACAGTAAATATATTCCATTATACACTTTACAGACATTACAATTTACACCTCCCTTCCAGTTTCCTTACTATTATGCAGTTATGTATGGTTACTTTTTACATTTTACAACACTTCCACACCCATCAAAGTTAGGTTTATATGTCATTTTACCTACTGGGGGCCGAATCCCATCCCCCGGTTAGGCAACATACCCTTAGGTTTAGTTGTTATATGTTGGTTTACCTACTAGTTTTACTTCCTTGAAGGGGGTTACCCGGTTAGGCTAGGTTGGTTAGTTCTTCAAGGGTGGATACCGGGGCCGGGTGGGGGGGGGGGGGGGGGGGGGGAGGGGGGGTTTGGGTGGAGGTTACATTCCCTACTTGGTTACCTACTAGGTTAGGTTACATTCCTTACTAGGTTAGGTTAGGCCTTTAAGGGGGGGTACGGGGGGCGAAGCCCCCATGGTCAGGCAATATTCCCTACTAGGTTAGGTTAGGTTAGGTTGGTTAGGTTACATTCATTATTAGGTTTAGGTTTAGGCCTCCTAAGGGGGGGTACGGGGGGGGCGAAGCCCCCTGGTCAGGCAATATTCCCTACTAGGTAGGGGTTAGGTTAGGTTACAATTCCTTACTAGGTTACGTTAGGCCTAGTATTTCCCTACTAGGTTAGGTTACGGTTACAGTTTTCCTTACTAGGTTCAGGTTGGCCTTTAAGGGGGGGTATGGGGGGTTAAAGCCTTCCCATGGCGTCAGGCAATGTTCCATACTAGGTTAGGTTAGGTTAGGTAAGGGGGTTAGGTTAACCATTCCTTACTACGGTTACGGTTTAGTTAGGCCGGTTAGTATTCCTACTAGGTTAGGGTTTAGGTTACGTTCCTTACTAGGTTAGGTTAGGTTAGGTTAAGGGGGGTTACGGGGGGGTGAAGGCCCCCCGTAGGCAATATTTCCCTACTAGGTTCTTAACTTAGGTTAGGTTAGGTTGGTTAGGTTACATTCCTTACTAGGTTAGGTTAGGCCTTTAAGGGGGGGTACGGGGGGGCGAAGCCCCCCTGGTCAGGCAATATTCCCTACTAGGTTAGGTTAGGTTAGGTTGGTTAGGTTACATTCCTTACTTAGGGTTTCGTTTAGCGGTAGGTATTTCCCTACTTAGGTTTAGGTTAAGGCTTTAAGAGGGGGTTACCAGGGGGGGCGTGGCCCCCATGGTTTCAAGGCAATATTCCCTACAGGTTAGGTTAGGTTAGGTTTAGTTTACATTCCTTACTAGGTTAGGTTAGGCCTTTAAGGGGGGGTATGGGGGGCGAAGCCCCCTGGTCAGGACTATTCCCTACTAGGTTAGGTTAGGTTAGGTTGGTTAGGTTACATTCCTTACTAGGTTAGGTTAGGCCTTTAAGGGGGGGTACGGGGGTGGGGGCGAAGCCCCCCTGGTCAGCAATATTCCCTACTAGGTTAGGTTAGGTTAGGTTACATTCCTTACTAGGTTAGGTAGCCTTTAAGAAGAAGTCAGGGGGGCTGGGGGGGCGAAGCCCCCCTGGTCAGGCAATATTCCCTACTGGTAGGTTGGTTAGGTTAGGTTAGGTTGGTTTAGGTTACAATCCGGTACCTGTTGAGGTTAAGCCTAGGTTATTCCCTACTAGGTTATGTGATGGTTACGTTCCTTACTAGGTTAGTTTAGGACCTTTAAGGGGGGGTACGGGGGGGCGAAGCCCCCCTGTTCAGGCAATGTTTCCCTACTAGGTAGGTTACATTCCTTTCTAGGTTAGGTTAGGCCATTTAAGGGGGGTACGGGGGGCGAAGCCCCCTGGTCAGGCAATATTCCCTACTAGGTTAGGTTAGGTTACATTCCTTACTAGGTTAGGTTAGGCCTTTAAGGGGGGGTACGGGGGGCAAATCCCCCCTGGTCAGGCAACATTGCCTACTAGGTTAAGTTCCCTACTAGGTAAGGTTACATCCCATGCTAGGTTTAGGTTATGTTAGGTTGGTTTGGTTGTTCTTTAAGGGGGGTTACAGCAGGTCCAACCCCCACCCCTGGTCAGGCAACATCCCCTACAAGTTTAATTAGTTTTGTTATATGCTAACCTATGTTTAATTTGGTCTTTTGTATTTATTAAAACAACTATAGCCCCTATTACACATTTACCACCCAGGACTTAAATCCCACCCCCTCCTGGGCCCGTTATATATGTATTTGTATTATTTCATATTTTGAACCCATCCCACATTTACATTTAGTTCCTTAACTACCCATTTACTTTTATTTCCCTTAACATTGCCAACTTATCTTGTTAAGTGCTTGTTCATTTACCTCAGCCCCACCCTGCCTCAACCAATAGCATCAAAGCATTTTTACTACTCCACCCCACCTCTCCTACCCTGTTTTCTACGGTCTGGCCTCCTGCCACCTCCTAACTGTAGAACTCCAACACTGTTGAATCTGCCGCCATGACATCCACTGCTGCATCTACTTCACGCTCGCCCCAGCCCCTCACCAGGAACTCTTTGCCAACTTCATGTAACAATTGTTACATGAGTTACAAAGATTTTTCTGCCTTTTACTCAGGTAATTATGATCGGTCTTTTGCCCCCATTCAGTCGACTCCAAGATACGGGAGGAGAATGTATAACTTCGTCGGGTACTTGGCTGTTGCTTATTTCAAGCTGCATTTTGAGGAACCCAAGACCCGCCTCCACGCATTCGTAAAAGCAGCTGCTGCTTTGTACCCTCCACCCCTTTAAGGTAAGGTCCAAACATTATTCTTAATTATTATGTTTTAGGAAAGTGAGTGTTAGGCTTTCGCCGAAAGTTGCGTCAAGGTATGTTACTATTTGGTGGGGTGCTGCTAAGACAACTCGTACCTTCCACCTTACCCCGCCCACCCTGTGCGTTACCCCCCCCCCCCCACTTATGTGAAAACATAATGGCCTCCGTGGTGGTTTGGGGAAATTTTAAAACATGGCGGCTGTGTTTACATTGCCTTCACCGTAACGAATACTTGGTACCTTCCTATAGGACCGTTCTTCGGTGACTTAGACTATGGCAATGACATTTTCTATGTTATTTTAGTTGCTTTACAAGGGTTGTAAGAATATTTTTTCGTTTGGTTGGGAACTTAAACTTTTAATATACCTTGAGTTTGGTGCGGCTATTATGTAACTTTCAAAGGTCAATTACTGCTTAGTTACAGCCGCCCGAATGGATATTACTTTTAAATCTTGTACAGTAACTCAAATAACATAGGAATCAGTCAATTGCCATAGTCTAAGCCACCGCGGATTGCTTCTGTAGAAATACCATAGCTTCTAAAACTACCTTATAATACAAAATAATGTATATTTCATCTACCAATTTTATTTTTTTTTTCCCTTTAGGAGCAATAAATGAGAAAAACAAAATTCCAAAATGGCAGCCATTTTGTGGCCATAACTCGAAAACCCGTCACTGGATTTTTTGGGACTTTTTGGATGAAGGTAACACAAATCATTTCTACATATTTCCAAAGTTTCAGTTTGTCATTCTAAATTTTGAGGTTTGAGCTAAAATTGAGCTAATTGTACTGTACTAAATATCATTATTACATCTTCAGGGAATCTGTTAAACAATAAATAAAATTACTTTAAAATTACTTAAAAATTACTTTAAAAATTACTCTAAAATTCAACATTTATAAATTACAACACAATTAAAAAAAAAACATGCAGAAACGAAAACAAAAAAATTAAAAGACCAAAGACCGCTAACCAACCTTATGCCGAGAAGGCAAGAGACAGAATGACAAAACAAATAAAAGTTAGCTCAGGTACAGTTGTGTGGAGGAGGTCTGTGTATTTAACTGGGGAACCAGTTGTTTAATAAATAATGACTCTAGGATAGGCAGTTCATATGCATTGTTCGCTTGGCCTATGACTCGGAAATGGCTTCTTTCTATATATATTTTACAATATTTTGAATGGTTTCTTATATTAGAATGTTCGGGATTGGAGAGCCTACAGCCAGTACGGAAACTTAATCCCCGATGAGAGTCGATTCTGACCCGCAGTAACCTCCTCCTGGATCCGACATATGTCCCAGAGTTACACTTAGGGCAAGTATACTTATAGACCACGTTGGAGGTCAATAGAGGGTCCAACCGATCTTTATATCTGAAAAAGGAACCAATTGTTACCGGGTTTATTGGAATTAATTTTAGATTAATGGCACCATAATGTTTGTGAATAATTTGTGCAAACTTTTTCCGAAAGGAGTCATCATGTAAAAACGGGAATTTGGCATAAAAAGCTAATTTTGGTACTGTACATGGTTTGGCGACATTAGCGAATTGTTTGTTAAGAAACAAACGGAGCTTTTTATAAAACAGTCTGTGGGAAGCAATTATCCCTAAAATATCCAGAAAGAAAACTAATTTCTTGGTGGAAGGATTGCCAGTTCGATGTAATAAAAAATGCCCTGTGGAGGAGAGTAAAAATAGAGTTTAGTTTAAAATCATAAAAACAAGAACTATAGTAATTGGATCCTAGACCAGTAAAAGTTTTCTTTATAAAAACAGATGTATTAAAAGAGCCATTATCCTTAGTGACAAGAACGTCTAAGAAAGGTAATTGATCGTTCACCTCTTTTTCCACGGTAAAATTAATGTTACTATGTTTAGTATTAACATATGCTAAAAAGGAGTCAATATCACAGTCATTTTTAAATAAGGCGAAGGTGTCATCAATATACCTACCATAAAAGAGTGGATGGAACCTGAGTGGGCAGTCATCTAACATGCGTTCTTCCAGCGAGCACATGAAGATGTTGGCAAAAGTGGGACCCAAGGGAGAGCCCATGGCTACACCGTCTGTTTGCTTATAAAGTTTGCCGTCAAAAACAAAGGCAGTGTCCCGCACTGCTAGTTCTAAAAGAGTTTTAAAAAACGAACGATTGAAATTGTTAAAAAAAGAATCTGGCTCAATAAAAAGTTTGTTTAGGATAATATCGATAGTTTCTTCCACAGGGATATTAGTAAATAGAGATTCAACGTCTATACTGGCCATTTTCAAATCAGCATCCTGTAATAAACTTTATCCTTAAAAGAGTAAGAGTTACTGAAAGTAAAATAATTTTTGGTCAGCGGCTCTAAAAAAGGTACCAAATATTTAGCTAGCTTATAATTAGGTGTATTATATGTTGCCAAAATTGGTCTCATTGGTGTAGTAGGGTTATGTATTTTTGGGAGACCATATAAAAACTCCAAAGGTTGATCCAGTGACAAACAAGTCCTGGTATGTGTTATCATCTATGATAACACATGAAAATCATAGATGATAACGTTTCTAAGAGTCCACCTTCACGCTGATATATATATATATATATATATATATATATATATATATATAATATATATATATATATATAATATATATATATATATATATATATATATATATATATATATATATATTATATATATATATATATATCAGCAATAAGTCACTAAACAGCACGTGACAAATATGTACGTAAATAGCCACATGAAAGGTGAAGAATCAAAGACCAGGTACCAAGCGCTTTCGTGTATTGCGTACACTTCTTCGGGGTACGCAATACACGAAAGCGCTTGGTACCTGGTCTTTGATTCTTCACCTTTCATGTGGCTATTTACGTAATATATATATATATATATATATATATATATATGAAACCCATGACCCAAGTGATCACGGATGAGATAGCATGGAGTGTGATAGGGACTGATAAAAGAATGCAGGCTAAGCCTTGGCATGTTGTATCAGCGTCCTGGTTTGCATTCGCCTGTGGTCATCAAATCCATTGATGTGTAAAACAGGCCATAGTGCTTTCGCTTGAGAACATGTTTACCTATAACCAACAGACTACTACGTGACTTCCTCTCATATGTTCGTCTGTCTGTATGTTAGTATGCTGAGCTAAGGTTTGCTCTATTATGATTTTGTAAATGTATTGTAACTCGGAACTCTACTTCCTCTCCTAGAATCAAGGATGTAGTTTCGTGAATATATTGTTAAGTTTGCCAACATGAGTTTGAAACGTCTTCGCCTGACGAAACTAAGAAATTATCATCGCAATCAATGATACTCCGACGAGGATGGGAAGTATACAAACAGATCCTTGCGTATAACATCGCAGGTCTTACTATACAAAGGCCCAGCCCACACACACACACATATATATACATATATAATATATATATATATAGATATATATAATATATATATATACAAAAGATTACCATTCAATAGGACAAATCAGTTTTCAATTCCATCACAGCTTATTACCTCAACTACATATTTTTTATCCTTTAATGACAAATTCTCGATGAAAAATTTTCACATTATAGAAAACTAGAAGTCCGTATCTCTCCTTGATTTTGTCCATAGTTTAAATATCAGTGGAGAGGTAAGTTGGAATTCCATGATACATACTTCACAAAGTATAATTTATAGTTTCTTAGCAATATCCAACAATAAATGAAACTTATTAAAAAACTAAATTTAATAACATACTAAAATTTGAACAACGGCTTTTAACATATAAAATGATTGAGGAATTGGACCATTTGTATTCTGCTTCGATTTATGACGTTATGTAAAAAGATCTTTATTTGAAAATGATTTATAAATCGAGGGTCAGTGCTAAATACTGAATTAAATGTTATCGTCAAAGCGCAAATTCTAAATCTTCGTTGGGATAAACTTTCTGTGCATTTCTAGGGAAATACGAGGGCGCGTATCCACGACCATTTTTACGTGGAAAAGACTCAAATGAATTTCCATTAATCTGGTTGTCTGGGAGAGAGAGGTTAATTCCAGATATCCTGGAAATTCATTTGTTCGTCGCAGACCATCTGCAGAGAGTAAGTGAATGTAATTAAAAAATAATAATAATAATAATACTGCAATTGGGACATTGTTTATTGTTCTGTCTGGAAATTTCCTCATTAAAAATGCTAATGAATGTAATTAAAAAATAATAATAATAATAATACTGCAATTGGGACATTGTTTATTGTTCTGTCTGGAAATTTCCTCATTAAAAATGCTAATGAAATAGATGGTTGTTTTCTCAGTAACAATGACCATCCGATTTGACTCTTTCATTTTCAACATAGACTTCTTATCACCAAAGGGTAGAGTGTATATAAAGTTAATTCGTTCTAGGGCGTTTTAGGTATTTCCTTTCATACCAGTCTTTTGATGACATAGTAGTAGGGCACGGGATTTTTTCTGATAAAGTGAAAACCGAAATGTAGTGAAGGGACACATGGGTAAATGGGAGGTGGTTATCGACTTTTGTCGATACCATGGCTTGATGTGAAAGAATTTCTCTCACATGGCAACTGCTACAGGAAATGTATGTCCTTGATAACTATGAGAGATGTTACTATTTACGATATCATTTCCATTCGGGGTCATTTTTAAAGTTGAATCTTTGTAATTAACGTAGTATGGTATAAAAATCCAAGTTACCTGTTGAAGTTTGACTTAATTAAGTAAAAAACTATGCGAATAATTATAAAGGTAAATTTATCTTCAGCTAATAGAAGTAGGCAAAGTTTTCTACACCATGCAATAACGAAATGAATTACCTTTAAGATTATGTATGCTTTATTTTTATTAATTCCAGATACGCAACTTTTTATTACACGACCAATAAACGGACAGCGATATTTCGCTTTCATATTTTGATTTTATTTCAAAGGGGAAGCTAGCCGTAAAATATACACGAATTTTCAGTTTAATTACCGCAGAAATATCTGAATTTGTTTTTGCTCCATACAAATTTACAATAAATTGCTTTTCCGGGGACATGTATTTTTATTCTTATTGTTATTTGTGTCAGTTGCTCGACAATAAAATGTACGAAAACAGTTGCAAAACGAATATCTTTATTACAATGACTTTGCCTTGGTTTTAAAGGTGAATAATTTTCAATCTTTTAGTATGAAAAGAATAATAAAAAAAAGAGATCAGACTGATGAGTTATAGTTTACCATAAACAACTATTGTTATGCTTAGGCCTTAGGAAGACCACATTTTTGCATTAAAAATAAAATACACATATCTTATAAACTATTCACAACGCAAAAGCGATATTTATTACCTTGCTGGTAATATATACTTCACTGTTATAATTCCAAACTACTTTCCAGTAAAGAGATAGCATAGTTCCAATAGCATTTATGAAAAGGGGCTATTCAGCGCAATGAGTGCTTGAGTGTTCAGGCAATTTCATATACATTAGGTAATTCTAAAGGAGGTTTCCAAATTTCAGGATCTAACTGCAAGTCTTCCCTCCGCACCTTTAGCTGAAGAAGAGCCACGCACTTAGTCAATATTGTCCACAAGCCTTAGGAGGGAGGCAAGAAGAGGTCATACCACTATAGACTTCTCCTACATATGGTACACACTGAATCAGTACTGCACAATGCAAACAGGGACCTGGCACTTAGCACACTGTACAACATGTCTTTCTAGATGCCCCTCATATAGCGCTAATGAATCCAATACCTTTAGCCGTAGAAATCGTCGAATAGGAAATTGGAAAAAATAAACCTGGTATGTGGTGTTGGTTTCCCATGTTCCTCTTCTTTACAAGCACCAGAGGCAGTATGAAAAATATCCTACAAACAAAATATACTCTTTTTCTACTACTATGAGATTCAGGGCCTCTGTAACACGGTTTTTTCGCAATAACTTTTTATCTATGCATTTCATAAATATAACGCTTATTCAGAATACATATTATATCAACACATAAATTTTGAGTGTATTCTGCACTACGTAGGTTGAATAAATTTGGTACTTATAATGTAAAAGTGACCTTTTTTTGAAGACGGGCCAACTTACTCAGAGAAAAGGTTTCGAACGCACTCGTTACGTAACTTATGACATCATTTCTTCCCTCTTTCTCGATGGATGATTGGCTATACGTAACGAAGGCTAAACCTCTGGCAACACTGACATACAAATTTAAATACAACCAAAACAGTACACCTTTATGAACTCTGGAACCTCCCCACTGATAATTGTCATAATGAACAAACCAACAAAATATGTTAATAAATACAGAAACACTTCGATTATTAGTCTAACTCCCAAAATAAGTTTCCAAAGAAATTACACTCTACTTTATAGGTCACAATCAGATTGACAAGATGTAAGGAATAGTTGGTAATTACCAAAAACATAGTAGACAAGCTTGATTTGATAACTGCTATAACCAATGTCAAGCAATTTTCATTTATTGGCTATCTACCTATTTACTGAAAAAAAATAGCCGGTACCGTATATTGGCTTTAAACCTTCACCAATAATTCTCGTCAGAATTGTGACTTCCTGAGGCTCCACCCACTTTCGCCTCGTTATAATTCAGGATAACACTGAAGGCTACCATGGGCATTGTTGGATTAGAAAATTTAACTTCTGGCTATAAAAACTAATTTCTCGAGTAGTTGTAAGAAGTGCTAAATGATCCTCAAGGATCCCAGCAGTTGGTCTAAACGTTTAATTCATGTATATTACTACAATACTGTTGCGGCACTACTGCTACAGTAGTATTACTACGCTAGCACTGATACCCCACCCACATCTATGTATCGTTCCGCCATTCATAAAGTCTTTGGGTTTCAGAGCCGATGGCATTTCTGTCTGGTGGGTGGGCGGGGCAACATTTAGTCAAAAGGGGTTTGTTTACCTTGCTTACGTAATGAATGTTTTTCGACTCTTGACTCGTAATCATTGGCCATGGCGTCGGCTAGATCATTTTTACTCTATAAAAATTAAAACTATCAGGTTTAGGTTATTGATAATGCTGACAAAATTTGTGTGTGGTTGTAAAATATACATATGTCAACTTTCAGCTACATCCGATGCTTTGACAAGGAGCAAAGTCCAAAAAACTGTGTTACAGAGACCCTGAATCTCATAGTAATAGCCATTGACCTAGATTGGAAGTCTGGTGTCTTTGTGGCTCAGCAGTGCCACTTGCTTTTATAAAATAATGCGTAATTTTCCACCATTTTGTTTCCGTGATAATAGATTCCACCCCACTGACATCATTGAGAGTACAAGTGTTGCCTGTAAACATAGTTTTGTAAATTGTTTTCATGCTTGTATTTTACTGCAGCAGTGCTATATGTACCCTACATATCTGTTATTCTTATTTATAAGTGCAACATGATAATTTTCTTACATAGTTTTTAAAATTTAGGAATAGTTTTTAAGTTGAGAAAACTATGTAATACTTACAATACGAAATAAATCTCAGTAGCATATATTATATATATATATATATATATATATATATATTATATATATATTATATATACATATTATATATATATAAATTATATATATATATATATATATGTATATATATATAATAATATATATATATATTATATATATAAAATATATATATATATATAGATATATATATATATATATATATATTATAATATATATATATATATTAATTATTTTACTATACATATAATATATTAGTATATAATAATTATATCTATTAGATATATTTATAATATTATATATAATAATATATAATATTATATATGTATATATATATATATATATATAGTATATATATATATATATATATATATATATATATATATATACATACATATATATATATATGATATAATATCATATATATATATATATGTGTGTTATATATATATATAATATATATATATATATATATATATATATATATATATATATATATATATATACTATAAAGAAAAGACAGTATGAATGTGCCGCTACAATCAGTAACGTCGAAAAGAAGTTCCCAAGACTTTGGCTTTCCAGGAAGTAATGTCAATGTCTTCGACAATTGCTGGGGTGCCAGGAAGCTCAGGGACGAGAAGCAATTGTCTCAGACGCCAAGGGACACCATCGCAAAGGGATCGGATGTATTTCCAATATATTCGAATGATGGATTCGTTCCCGGGACACTGTGCAGCAGCCATTGAAATATATTCCAATATGTTTCAGCTCCTATTGCTAAACGGGGCGTTCTGATGTGAGATTCCCTTTTACTTTATGATATTTTGGGATTATTATAGACAATAATGTATATTTGTCAGTTTAATGGAAAAATGCACAAAATAAAACTTTTAACAGTGCAAAAGTTAGCGACATTTGAATTAATTGCAGCTTCATGGTATAGTAACATATAGTAATATATTGAAACTATTTTATCGTATTCGTGATTAGCGACCTCAAGCAAAGCAATGATACGCAGACCTGCAGAGTATTAGAAGGCAGAATACAATTTGAATATGAGATTTTACAACTATGAAAATGTCAATACTTTATTTGGTAATCATATAAAAAACTATTTCACGTATGTTTATTTATTTATTTATTTATTTTTTTTTGTATAGGTAAAAGTAAAGTGCATTACTTCGACTTTAAAAGAATACCCTTCCACCACTCACGTTTAACTTGCATACTGAAGAACTAGCTCAACAATTCTTCGAAAGACCCAATTTAGGCTTCCATACATATCCTATCCTTCCAGATATTCTTACAGATACAGCGACATTGCTGCCCTTCCTGTTTCACCCAGTCTACTATTTCCTTCCCTTATCCTATTGCATTTACTTCTAGCTATATGTATCTATAAACGGGGATCACATTGATTACTCCTACTCACATATTTTGCGAGAAGTGACTTAACACAGCAAACAAGAACAAAAAAATAAGTATTAAAATTCTGTGTTGATGGCAACTTCATCCTCGTCTTCACCTTACTCACGTTGTCATTAGAGAGAGGATGAATGGAAATGGATTATGAATATGTAAATTAAAGAGCGCCATCCAATAAAATTTTATTGCGGAAGTAATGATGTGGATATATAGATTTAAAGAGAGAGAGAAGAGAGAGAGAGAGAGAGAGAGAGGAGAGAGAGAGAGAGAGAGATAATTAAAAGTTACTCGAGGACTAGTATTCTTTTGCTTTACTAAAGATATTCTTCATTCGACAACTACTATGTAGAATGATTTTGACTAATGAACTGTGATTAATAGAGAAAAGCCTGAGGCTAGATACAAGCCTAAAATGTGAGGTAAATGAATTGAAAAGTACAAATAATTGGAATGAAGGGACATTTATACTACGAAAACGTGAGTAGTGCAAGATAGAGAAGACGTTTCTCGTTCGTTTATCACCCTTCTCTGTAGATGACTGGTATTTTCGCGGTTAGTAGTTCGAGCTATTAATTATGAGTATTGAAATTATTGTCTCTTATTTTTAGACTATGATTGGAGAGAGAGAGAGAGAGAGAGAGAGAGAGAGAGAGAGAGAGAGAGAGAGAGAGAGAGAGAGAGACTAATAGTGATAAAGTTGAATTTCACGAACTTCATGCTTTGCTATTACCTTTAATTATACTGAAATGTGCTCATCTTACGGACCATTTCATTTTAGTGTCACTAAGGTTGATTAAGTGAAGTGCAATTGTTCCTAGTGCATTTCAGTCCTATTTCGTTAATGCTTTGCAGAACGTTTCTTTCAGGCAGAAGCTAATGCGATAAGAAAGGGTAATACCAATATTCACAAATAAATCAAAGACCTTAAGGCGTTTCACTAGCTGGGGTTGCTCTTGACATAATAAAAGGGTGATTACTTGAATGGGGCTGAACTCCGCGTTTAGAAGACTTCTACGACAATAGCCATTCCATGCATCTATTCAAAAGGCTCTGCAGGTGTTAGTGTATCATACACACACTAACACACACCTAAACACAGAGCCAACGACCTCCATCTTGCATGCCCTCTCTCGCTTCCTGGATGGTGAGGCCCATCTCAAATCTATTCACTATTCAGTGCTCTAGGTCTTCCAACCATCAATGAAGGAAAGACGAGACACACAGATGTACATGCTGTCTTTATTGCGAGGTTCCGTAATTATCAAACAGGGACCTGTGTGGGATCCACCAGCAGACTCCTGAAGGTGCGTATCAATTCTCATCGTGGCATAAGCTTCCGTACTGGCAGCAGGATTGCAAACCCGGAACACTCCAATATTAGAAATCACTCCAAAATGTGAAAAACATATATCGATGATAAAGACTTCTGTTTTTAGGCCATACTACCAACTCGCAGGACCTTGTTATTCTAGAATCTCTCTTTATTAAACAACTTGTTCCGTCGTTGAACACCCATACGTCTTCCTCCCCTCTGTATTTGTCTTGACTTGTGTTGTTTATTTATGTTTCTATGTTTACGTTTAGATTAACGCTGTCACTCCTCTAGGTCGGTCTTTAACTTCTTGTTCTGTAGCTGTTCACTGCTGCTTTCAATTTTTGTCAAATTTTGTTTATTTTATGTTCATTTATCTTTCATTTTAATGTATGTCCTTTTAAATAATGTAATTTCCTTAATTTTAATGTGTATATTTTATACACATAGTAAGAATATTTTTTTTAGCTTTTACATTTCTGAATTTTTTATTTTTAGTTTTGTTTTACAATTTTACTAGGAATTTTATTTTTCAGTTAACAGCCTGATGATGTAATTAATTTGATAATTACGAACGTCGCAATAAAGACAGCATGTACATCTAAGTGTATCCTTTTCCCTTCATTGATGATTATTAATATGGATTGACTCTTGGCTCCCGGCACTAAGTTATATATATATATATATATATATATATATATATATATATATATATATATATATATATATATATATATATATTGTGTGTGTGTGTGTATGTGTGTGTAAATTGGTGTTGATTGTTTCAAAATATAGTATAGTCTTTGGTTGCCAACTTGCATATACTTTGTGATTTATAAGCGTTTTCTACTTTCCCCAAAATATTCTGTATTATATTACATGCATATATCGATTGTTTACAAAGTTATTTATCAAATGAATAATACTTTTAAAAATTTAAAGCTAGAAATAATAAATAAATAAATAAAAAAGATATTTCAGTTTCACTTCGTAACTTTCAATCTCATTGATTGACTCAGTCATTTATAGATAACCGACTTTTGATCTGATATTTCCTCTAGCTCTTTTCAGCAGCCACTTCACTCTATATTAATGGAACATCGTATTGAACAGGTTTCAGTCGCATACTAGAACTGCAACAATGTTGCCAAGGGCCTGATTATAGAAACTGGAATTTTTACCTTATGACTTTTTGTAATGTTAATATCCTTACCATTAGGATGCATTAGCTAAGCAATAGCCACATCGCCATCCTCCAACTTGAACCTATTGAAGGTAAATCGATTTGAATATCAGGAAACACTGATATCACAGGAAACTTATGATATCACTAAAATTTTAATCAGTAATTTCTATGAGCTAGAATGGAAATGGGGCTTAAATATCAGAGTAGCGATGTTAATACGATTACAAAGGTAAAATTGGATCAGATACGTGTCACTTCACTATGTGTATATAACAAAACTTTATGGCAGAAGAGTTCGATGTGAACTAAAAAAGAAAAAATTTTAAATTGATCGTCGAATAATCACGTAATTTTCTTAATTTTTGACAACTTTATAGAGCACTGGAATAAAAAGAAACTAGATATTAATTGACACCGTTAGTATGATTTTTCTAAAAAATATATTAATTTCTCCTACCAAGAAACTACAAGTAATTAAATGTAAACGGTTTTTAGAATAAGATGGATAAATTAGTTTTCACAAGAATTTCATGGCATGATGGATAGCATCATCCATCCCCTTTTCTAACCATTCCTGGTATCGGATAGCTCTGGTGTCAAGGCATGTAGGGTCAATAATTAAACTCGGAAAAAAAAATTAATTTGGCTTTTATGGCCTCGTTTTCGCTTTATGACTCGGTAAAAATGGCACTGATGATACTCTTGCCTGACTGATAAGGTTCAGGGAAGTTCTAGTGGAAGATGGAATCCTGTTTGAAGAGTAATTGCCCATAATATTGAAACTAATTATTACTTATTATTTGTGTGCATGAATCCTCTGATTTTGCTGTATTATCGTTACTTTGGTAGTTACTTCGCTGTTAGTAAGTGATAAGGTGGCGATTTTCGTCTCATTCCATCATAATTGATCATCGGTGTTTTGTGAAAGAATTCTATCTTTTAGTGTTTATCAAAGTTGTTTTATTCAATATGTAATTACTAATGCTATTCTACTTCGAAGATTTATTCAATAAATACAAAAAACTTACAAAATATGAAGTGTGGAATTTTTTTTTTTTATAGAATAATGAAGATGAGAGATGACTGGGTATGAAAATACTCAACATGCTTCTTTTATCAAGACAAAATTTCAATAGCCTGAGGATGAGCCTTTTTTAACAAATTTACCCTATTCAAAATTCATAATATAAATGATTAAATTAACGTCTGATTACCGCATCGAGAAATAATACTAATAATAATAGATTTAATCACAAAACTTCCAAGAATTTCTCACATTACGATTACAGTTGCTGGCAGAAAAAACAGTAATTTGCACAACAAGGCAAGGATATATGAAAACATTCTGCTTCCTTAGTGGAGTTATAAAAATGAGACAGTGAAAATTCTATAAAGAGACTGCAGGATGAAATGTCCTGCAAGAAGACATGGATTAAGGATGAAGGTAACCGCCACACATTCTTAGGATGCCTCGATGATTAACGAAGGACGCGTTTGCTTTTCAAATGGAGCAATGCAGTTGTTTTGCCACTTTAATGCGCAAAAGATAAATAATACAGCTCCTATGGCGAAGTTCTCAATGATTCAGGACTTTCCGCTTATGTTTCCTATTTCTGTGGCACCTCATTGCAGATTTTTGTTGTTTTGGAGTGGCTTCTCACGACTTTCCATCTTCTCTTACAC
>NC_087220.1:14968668-14971002 GCF_015104395.2 Macrobrachium nipponense | reverse complement strand
CTTCTCTTACACGAAAATGTCTATTAATTTTAGTTCTTGAACGGAAATTTGTCTGTGAAGAAATATCAAGCGATTATATCAGGTAGCTTTTATTTCTTTATCTTCATTTCTTCCTCACTATTTTAATACACTGAAACTAAAAGCAGAAATTAAATCATGATTTACATCAAAATCCTAGTTTCCCTCCAAGAAAAGATAAGAGGAATGGAGATGGAGGATGAGACTATGCAGAGAAAGCCAGTAGAATTCGTGATTACTTATTGTCTAGAGGCCCTTTTCCTTAGCTTGATTTCAAGAGGCAGGATTCGATTCCAATCTTTGCTTCGGTGTTTCTCTCCTTGACGTTGTCTTTTTCTCCGCTTTTCTTTTAGCTCCTGAACAGGAATAAAATATGAAGCTATTCAAGAATAATTTATTTCTAATTATATATAAAGCGGGATGATAATAATGAAAATAACAATAACAAACATTGCCATCTCTACTGCATCTGTTTATTCAACCTCCTTCCATAGTTTTAATGATTTATGTCTACGGTAGTGGCGGTTCATTTATATGGTATTTCTAAGGTTCACATGTGGAAAAAGAAATCAGGTTTACATGTTTATGTTTAACTGGAACTTTCTGAGTTGATGTTATCCCAGCGCGTAGTATGCGCACGAGCTGATGATTGTCATGATATCCTGAGGGTTGGAGGAAGAGGAGTAGGTTGGGTAAGTAGTGTAGGAGGAGAGAAAATGATGAAGCTAAAGTATGATGATAGTATTAAATATACACGACCTAATAAAATAAGTAAAATAAAATAAAATTAAACGGATTTAAAGAGCCAATCCAATTGTCTTCCGTCTGTGGCTACATCACTACAGTTCAATAACTTAGTTTTAAAGCGTCTTCTTCACCCTTGACTTAACTTGTGTTTTTATTCTAGTTGAGAGATGTTGTAAATCGACTAATACACCATTTGAAAGCGAAATGCCTAATTCCTTTTAAATTATTTGCACAATTATTTATATACTGCTTTTACTGTATAGATTTAAAATAGTTTTTTTTTCTTCATCCTATATTTTCCTCTTTCAGTTTTCTCAACTCTCCTTGCTTCTTGTTGACATCATTCCATTCTATCATTCGGTAAATAAATTATAGTTGTAAGATAATTGCCTGTTTATTCTTGATAATAATAATAATAATATTATGAAACGTAGAACAGGAAAAGATAATGCCTGCAGTCTTTATTAACGAGGAATATTTATTTTACAGTATTGCCTAAGGTCCCATATACAGGGACGAGCCATAAGTATCCTGTGGAAATTGCATCATACTTCCTACAAGAATGGTAACTAGAATTCAGTTTGAATGACAAAACATATTTTGTGCATTTATCACCATTTTTTTCTGTGACTGCCTTTTTTCTCTGATGTCAAGAAACTGAACTAAAAGTACTATCTTTTCCTTCATAAAGGAGTCATGGATACTGTTAAGATGTCAAGAGGTATAAAACTGAACTACTAAGTGGTTGGTTTACATTAAACCGGACTTTTGTCATGACAGGACCTCACCCAAAGGTTATAGGAGTATTTCTTGCGATGCAATGATGCCTTTGCAGATTTTGCAGAACATGTTTAAATGAGGAATGAGCTGTTTGGGGCCGCAAATATTACATGAAATCATATTTAATATATCCATAGCTACTCTCGAAGTTTGGAAATGGATGAGTGATCATTTGGGTGGATGGGAGGTTGCGGAGGAAGGTGAGCCTGCGACCATATTGCGACCATACTGCGACGGGGGGAAGGGTCCCGAATTATGGTATATCTTGAGGCGTTTTTATTAGGACAGAAATCTCGTCTTTAAGAACAACAAGGTGTTGAAATAGGCAGTGAAGAAGGTAAGCCACTTTATGTTTAACATTGCACGGGGGTCGTTGAAGATATAAGAGGGTAAGAGCTTGTGAGAAACTTGACTCTCTCTACTATGGCATCTAGCTTTACCGATGATTAAAAATTGTGAATACCACTGTCATCTCTTCTCAGTTTCGGGCGAGGGGATACACGATTGTTGGGATTTAGTTCATTGGACAATCGAGAGATTTTTTCCTTTCTACTGGCTTGTGTCTTCCAGCCGCCAAACCCATCATGCTCCTTATCATCATCGTCCATCACACTGGATGGGGCATTGGGAGATATGGGGCCGGAAGACTCACGGGGCTGGTGATGCTGATTGAGAAGCTATCTTCCACCGGAGGCCCTGGGGAGGGAGAGGAGGTCGAGAGCCTACTGACAGGTCTACTGTGATGCGGGCACTTCATCCGTGGGAAAGAGGGTGTTTTCCACTTGGGAG
>NC_087220.1:14946168-14963668 GCF_015104395.2 Macrobrachium nipponense | reverse complement strand
ATTCAATGGTAACTATAGTAGTTATAGCTCCCTCGGGTAATTTAACTTCTGGCAAACTTTGGACATTATATATCTCTAAATTGTTTCGAAGTTCTCCGGCAGGTTAAAGTACTCTTGGAAGACCAAAATCCCTCAGGTTACGACAGATTTTCAGAAATTAACTTTTGATATTCTTTGTGCGTGTGTGTGTGTGTGTATTTTATTGTTAGCATTTAACTTTTCCATATACTTGTGTATTCATTTCAAAATGTTTCGTTCCATAAAAATTTGATCTTTCCAGTTATCGTTTTTACTGCACAATGCTATTACGCTAACTGGGGAATCTAACATTTTGTTCCCTTATCATTTACAAACATTCTTAATATCAAAATGAGTATATGATTATTTAAGATTGTTTCATAATCATATCTATTTCCAGTATTGCTGATTCATTCATTCCCGGAACCCAAATAAAAACATGAATTTTGTTTACACAAATGAAAGTGTTCGTAGCAAATTGACTTACGGTTGACTTTTATAAACAGAATATGTTAACGTGGCAAGTTGTGATGATTATTATTATTACTTGGCACTTCAATCATTCATTTTAAAAGGATTATCTTATATTATAGTGACTAACGGACCTTTATTTACAAGAAAAAGCTTTTGGAAATGATTCTCATTTAATGGGATTCCTGTATTTGGATCATTTTTTCATATTAATGATGCATACATTTTTTACAATGCTTCAATAAAGATTCAATGCAAAAGTAAAATGTGCAACATTATGTGAGATTCTGAAATTAAAGAAGTTTTTGAGGCGCCGGAATTCAGATTTTCTCGTACAACCTTTACTAAGCAAGCTGATGTAAATATGAAAGAAAGTTTACGAAGAAAGCTCGTATAAATGACAGCTAGTGATTGTAAAAGAAATTATGTACCAGGAATCCAGTACACCTGAAGAATTCGTAGATCTTCCCAAAACAAGGGTATAATTCAAGAGTTTTACAAAAGATTAAGTCCAATTGCCGGAAGAGGGGACAAGACAATTAAAAGATCATACAGGGTGGTGACTGACAACCCAAAAGTTTTTATAAAAATACAATTCAATAAATCACATTTTGGTAAACAAAAAATGTTTGCAAATTGGAACCTTTTCACAAAAAAATATATCAATCATACAGATACAAATAAAATATCTATAAGGTAACTAATCTGTATTGAAGTCAGTTATATTATTTTCTAGGATATGCTTAAACATTTTCCTTATACAAAGGTCTAAATAACACAAGCTAGAGTTACAGTTAAACTTACAATTGGAAGTCTGTTGTATAATGATGAATTCTAAAAGATTTTGTGAAAAGAAATCATATGATTTAGCAATTACTGAACTGCCAGTCCAATTTATCCTGTGAGAGTTTTCACTTAAATGAATGAATATTGCATTCGATATTTCCCCAGGTTTGACAATACTTATGCTGTTTCATTTTTACTATTAAATCCTTGCTATATCAGCCAATATGAAACGGGGGCCGTCAAGACATGGAATTTTATACTACTCTCCTTGGGGCTATTTTTATTAGCATTCCGTTTAGTGCTCTATTACAGGAAAAAACTAGGTTGACAATAAAGTATCTTAATAATGATTTTATGGTTTCAAAACCGCTAATATAAGGCGAGTTAAGATTGTTCTTAGAAGTTTCTTTCTCTATTTTACTTTTACTATACGAATTTTTGTGGGCTTGATTACAACAAATATCTAATATATGGGAAGTATAACATAAATCATTCCCCATTTTTCTTGTGTATTCGATTTATGGATGCAAAGATTTTCTCCTGGCAATGTGCAATACTAGTAGAAACATAGAAGGAAAAATTTATATTTTGATATTAAGATGGTGACCTCAAAAAAATGGACATTAGCTAAGTTTATTGGTTTCTTATAAATACTGAGTTTCTATTGAAATGGTTCTTTATGTATTAAAACATCTAGAAAAGGGAGGCAACTATCTTTTTCAAATCTAAAGTAAATTATTTGGCGGTACCTGGTTATTCACATTAGAGAGTAAATAATTTACATCAATACCAGCAGGCAAAACATCTAAGATATCAACATATCAATACCACTTTAAAGGTAAAACGTTTTTCAGTTATAAAAGTGACCATTGATAAAATTTTCCATGAAATAAAAATTTGCGATCACAAGTGCACTACCTAGTGAGTGAAATAATATGACTTACAGGTAGAGGGGGAAAAAATCTACCCGGAGGTCAAAAAGCTATTTTGCTCAATTCATCAATTTATATGATATTGAACCAGCAATACTGATAATAAGCCGCATAAGATTTTTTTTTTTTTTCTCGTTTGTACTAATATGCACATGTAAGGTAACGAAGGAAATTTGACTGAGAATGACCTATTAGTTTATTATTAGCTTTAAGGATTTTTTCTCACTGAGCTATTGGAATTCTTTATAAATCGATCAGTTTTATTTATTCGTATCATGAATTCAATGCCATGATGTTAAAACACCAAATAACAGACGCCAAGGAACAAGAGAAGAAAAACTTCATGGAATTAGAAATAAAAACCAAAAAATACCGTTCATCAGGTCACAAAAATATTCAATAGCAAATTGAAAAAAATCCTTAAAGGCAAAAAAAAAAAAATAAATAAATAAATAAATATAGTACGTATATATCTGCTCGGTGTCAAGCACTCAGTAATATTTATAAGTAATAAACAACCCATTCGCGAAGAACAAGGAAACCCTGGCTAATATTTTGCACGTAGGGTGAGGAGACCTAATTTTCATATGAGAATTACGAATACAATTTTATTCAACGTATCTTAGTGTGCGCAAGTTTTCATGTGAAAATATTAGCTCGGCAGCAACTCGAGTCAGCTGTCACCAAACAGAACTAGAGTACACAATGTTTACAATCGGCGGTGTCTCTTCCTGACCTCGGGAAGGAATGAAAGAAGGACTGAATGAAAGTTACCTGGCCTGTTTAAACAAACACAAAAATGGGATTCTTACACTTGACTGACCGTTACCACGTTTAATATCATGTTTAAGGAGCGTCATAATTTCGACTTCAACTCTCACACTGATGGTTCGTTACAACATTTATTATTATGCTAGTGGTTGTGATTTCCACTGTAATTCTATCAAAGCCCTCATGGGCTGGAATTATCCTCCTGGGTGTAAGTAATCCTTATGAAAGGAAATAATAATAAGAGAAACAAACTCTTCCTAATGCCTAGCACAAAGAGAGAGAGAGAGAGAGAGAGAGAGAGAGAGAGAGAGAGAGAGAGAGAGAGAGAGAGAGAGAGAGAGAGAGAGAGAGAGAGAGAATTAGTATATCTTATCACACAGACTTTACCTTGCAATAATAGTATATATGGAAGCAGAGCTGCATTTTAAGACGGAACCTATTTTGGGATTACTAAGTGAGAAAATTGTGCATATTTGTTTTTATATAACTGGTCATATTTTTCATAAATCATGAAAAATCCTCCATTTTTCATGTTTCATCGAGTCCAAAATGAGAATTTCATTTATTAATGAATGTTATTTCAATTATTAATGAATATTGATGCTTTATCACGTTTAACGTGGGTAAGAATGTCTTCTTAAAGTATTTCTTGTCATTAGCTATGGTATAATACAAATTAAATGTACTATAACGATGGATTATACATTAAATGTATACTTGCACAGCTTTAAAGAAAGCAGTCTTTAAAGACATCCTCCGGGTGGGAAGGTGGGTTTACATATATTTGGATATTTTTTCTCATGTACCAGTGATAAAATATTATGGGTGTTGATAAGTACTTGAAAAAAAAATCATAAGCTAAAGTCTCACTGGGGGTGGAGATATTTTTAATGTAGGAATAATGAATACGGAAGTTAGTATTTAGAGAAACAACGGCATGCCTTAAGAAGCTGAAAGTTGATTTTACAGCAGGTATACCTGTAACCTAAAAGCATTTCAGCTGACATTTCCGATAAGCTTTTCAGTATCATATAAAATATCATTTTTTCAAATGAAGGCGACAGTGGTCTTTACTCCAAATTAAGATGCCAGTCATAAGAGCTTTTAGAATCTCAGTCTCGCGCCTGGACCCCACTCACCTTCATCGCACTGGCCAGCTAATCTCTTCACAATAACAACTCCCCGCGCCAACGCTTGGACCCAAGAAGCACAGCATACGTCAAGTATCTTTTACACATATATCTCCTTTCTTATTATTGGCTTGTTAAAGGTATCTTCACCATCACACTCATTTCAGCCATATGTACCTTGACTTCAGTCATATGTTGTGTATGAATTCATATGTACAGTTGGACACAGGTTTCCCTGGTACACCTTCTTGAGGGACTTCGAAAAATTATATGGTAACAGTGTTTACTGAGGGGGACGGGGGGAGGACTCTTCCTCTTTTAGCAAGAGTTCCACCAATAAGCTCTGGAATTCTTTCAGTGGGAGGAGTCATTAGGTATGGTTGGAGAAACACACACACACACACACACATACACACACTCACACGGAGTAAAAGAAAAAAAAAAAAGAAATCTGAGCAGGTTATATCACTGTAACTAAGATTACTGTCTCACTTTTAATATAATTTTGTTTATTAAGATTCCATTTAACTTTCGTCTAGGTCGTTATCTTACCACCGTGTCTGTTATTATATATCGGTCATATGCATTACGCAATACTTAAAATTGATAAAAATTTTAGAGTTATATTGGTATTGGAGAGAATCACGAACATCATAACAGGATATTTTAACCTTATCACGTAAGCCAAGTTTATAGTATCCATTGCAGTACGTTTCCTACCAATAATATAATAGGAAGCTATAAAGAGAAGCGCAGCAGCACTTCATTGAACATACCCAAACACTATGAACTTGTTGAAAGTGTCCGACACCTTAGCTCCTCTCTCTCTCTCTCTCTCATATCAGCTAATTTAAAGTGACATGTCATCTAAAAATACCACTGCGCTAAGTATGCAGTTTTGATATGTCATTAACACAGTCTAATCTTGACTAAACTAATATATGCATATATATTTTTTTCGGGGGGGGGGGGGGGGGGGTGAGGGTGACGGGGATTGAGTTCTTGTTGTTAAGTCGTCTTACAGGTTTTGGAATTCTAAAATGTAATTCAAACTGACAAGCTTCTTGCTTTTGCTGTACCGATGTTGGGTTTGTATTCCCTCTTGAATATACAGTAGATGTTATACCCTACACGCCGTTCATTACAATAATTATTACATGATATGGATAAACATATTTACTTGGCTTATATTTTCTAATATATTAATTGTGATAAATGTTTTAATGTCATACGGACAGAAATTCCTTTCGCTCTTATCATCATTCGTGTGAGGATAATAGACAGACGTCTCTATTGTTAAACAGCCCCTTCAGTCATTTACCTGTCCATTGTGGAAAGAGCTATTTGGAGAAATGTAGTTTGATGATATTGTCCTAAGGTTATCTTTTTAGATAATTTTTAAAGAAAAAATCAGGATAGCGAAATTCCCTTTAGATTTTGAACTCCTTTAAAATATCAAATTCACCTCTCTAATAAATAAATTATAATAATCATGACCATGAGGTAATCCAAATATACACACTCAATTTTTACATTTATTTTTAATATTAGTGAGAAATCCAGCCACCTTCCTTCTAGATCACCTCTTGCAATCTGTTAGGCATAGAAGATTCATGGTTTCTGACGATCTGTGGTCGATTGTGGAAGAGTTTCCATTGTGTTCCCAGAGGTTCATAAGTTGATCTGGTCTCCTCTACCTCTCAGATTCCCAACATTTTACCAAATTATCCTAAATATTCTCAGTGAGGTTCATGTCTGTATCCTTACTTGGCCAGCCAAGCAACTGCAGATCCTCTCGACCTTGAAACCATTCCTGGACTACTCTGGCCGTATGGATGGGGCAGCGGTCGTGAATGAAAATAACAGGAGCAGGCGGGGAGGAATAATTCCGCTCTTGTAGTGAAATAAGTTAGCAATCATGAAGAATTTCAATGTATTTTTCACCAGTGAACCCCCACTCAATCCTGGTGATATCATCCATATAATGTAAGAAGATCCAGCCCTACAAGTTTACTGTGACATGCCCATTCCTGGTCACCTCGTAAATTTCTTCTGTAGTATCTGAAGGGAAAAAATCTAATTTTCAACAATTTACGCTTTGCTTTTCGTAATAGGGAAAATAATGCTATATCGTTTGGAGAAATAAAATGCTAAGTAACAACCCTTGCAATAAGTTAAGAATGTTTATTCATCTGCAAGGATTAATACTTATAATAGCATTAACTTTGATCTGCAACAGTCCGTTATGCTATGATATTCTTTAATTCAGTAAACAGGCTGTACTCTATATTATAAGTTTGTCTACGTGATTATTCATAACATTAATAATGCATTTGCTTAATGCCTGAAAGCTGGCCATAATAGAACTAATGGGGGGTTTTCAATGAAGAATTTTTATTTTCACACTTCTCGTGGCAATATAATTCAATTAGCGGAAAATACATGGTTATTGACAAAATTATTATCTTTTGATTATAATATTACCCCTTCTTATAATTATTATAGGCTGACTGTTATTAATGATTATAGAAACTCACCTTATATTACTCGGTCTTCAGTTATGTATTCTTGCCGTGACGTTTTCTGCTAGTAGAAGACCTTTCGATCATCATGCATAACGACTCGAGAACCAAATCCATAACCCTCCGCCACAAATCCAACAAACTTTTGACAAAACAAAGGCCCAGCCTATCCACACGATGCCGTTTCGGCGAGAAATTCCCTTCTTGGCATGAATTCTATGAGGTATTTTGCCTGCCTCATTGCAGACGTCTTTCGCACCGTCCAATAGCCGAAACATTTAATACCAGAATGTTCACTAAATTAGCACAATAGTATTGGTAAAAGGATTCCCTTCTTATGCTGCTCGTCGAATTGTCCGACGTTATCCGAACGGTTTGTCATTCGGGTGGATGGAGGTCCTTCGAAACTGGGTCCGAAATAGGTAACTTAACATGCAGATACCTAGAATAATCAAGATTAATTTTAGCCTGTTTAATTATGGGAACGCTATTTGGTATTCTGGGAAGTAAAGAGAAAGAATCAACTGTATAAGAGTTCAACAGGGACCAAAGCAACTGTAATAATAGGTTTTCATAATTTCACGGGTTTTTTAAGGTAAGTTTATAGTTTTAAAAAATTAATTAAATAAATGTGCAAATCAATTGAAATTGCTATCCAAAGTCTGGTCAATTTCCTTTCCCAGTCTAAGCGTGCCTCCCTTTTCCATTTATTTACTGTTGTAGGGGAGAACGTCAAGAAACACTGTGCAACAACATGTATTGAAAAAGGGGGCCCCCACTTTCTCGTAAGAGCGACGATCTGTGCCTGGAGAACTGGTATGTTGCTGGTTTCATGGAGACTATAACGAATACCTACTAGCAGGAGGAGGATACAAACCTATCAACAAAATTTATACAACCACCTTAGTTCTAGCCATGATTGGGTGACAAAACTTGTTAGCGGTGTAATTAGGGGTGCTTGTAGCATTGATATGGTTATCACTGAACAAAGTGATATTCATTTAAAAAACACGATTAGTGGGGACTGATTGATTGGTTGGCTGTTACTGGCGATTGCAACATCTCAGGTCATTACTGTCATTGATAACGTGTTTAAAATTCCTGTATGTTCTTGCATAATGAGAAAATTGTTAATTGTCTGTTTTGAAACAAACCTGTTTTACTAAAGGTGGTGCTGTTTCCTCTCTTCAAACGTGAATTCCACTACAATCCACCCTTTCGAGCTGTTTTAAGTGTATCCAAGAGGGGTTGGAGGATGCATAAACCTTTGTAATAAGTATTAATCCTCATAGATGAATAGAACATTGATCTTAAATGCAGGGGTTTGGTTACTTATGCATTACAGTTTCCCCCTACCGATATATCATTATGTTTCCCCTGTTACAGTTTTCCTCGCTGGACGAGTGGTTTTCCGCGCTCGGCTTGCCAATTCGGTGGTCCGAAGTTCGAATCCCGGCTCGGCCAAACGCGGATCGGAGGAATTTATTTCTGGTGATAGGATATTCATATTTTCTCGATATAAGTGCTGGTTCGGAATCTCACAATAAACTGTAGGTCCCTCCCGATTGCTAGGTGACCAATTGGTTCCTTAGCCACGAAAGAAAAAAATATCTAATCCTTCCGGGCCAGCCCTAGGAGAGTTTTGTTAATCCAGCTCAGTGGTCTGGTATAAACTAAGATATACTTGTTTTTTTTCCTGTTACGGAAAGCAACGCGTAAATTGGTAAAAAAAATTCAGATTTGTTTTTCCTTCAAGATAAATACCAAGGAAACATTTACGAAGTTGGCCAGGAGTGGGCTTGTAACCGTAAACGTGTGGGCCTGCCGGATTTCCTTACATGGTATATGTGAATAATCACCACGACTGAAGGTTTTCAATCAGTGGAAAAAATAACTGTTAAAATTCTTCCAAGAAATTTTCTTTCCTGCCTTCACTTCACCAGCGGAATTACACCCTTTTCACTTAGTCCTGTCATTTTCATTCATGAGCAGCTGCCCCATCCATACGGCCAGAATAGTCCAGGAATGGTTTCAAGGTCCGAGAGTAGGTTTTGAATTGGTTGACTGGCCAAATAATGGGTGCAGAACATTGAAACAACCCCATAGATCCCGAGAAAGATTAAGTCGATTAAAAGATTGAACAATTAATTCACAGGTTGCCCTCCCTGAGAGAGGCCGAAGTGCAGGTGGAAAAAAATCACATGAATTTCTAATCAGTTTTCTGCCCATGTATACCATTAAAAAAAGATTATTTTTTTTCCATTATCTTTTATGCTTATCCATTTCGTATGAAGTAGCTACTGTCGCAGTGTCTTATGTAATTATAAGGCATGGTTTAGGGGTAATTACGTTTTGCTTTATGTACTAGTTACCAATTCGAATCATAATTTACCTGACCTGTTTATTTCGAATTACCAATTTTATAACTTCAAGATTTCAAAATGGGGACCAATATCAAATCACGATCATTAGTAATAATTTCACAGCAATTGTAATCAACCAGCTACAAATACATTATTAAATTTATTTTTATTCAATTAACAATTTCGCACACAGCCAATTTCCCTTAAACAAATGCAGGATAGTTTGCAAAGTGTTTATACGTTGAGTTTTGATTGTCCTTCCCTTTTTAGCAGTCAAATTTCTGGCAACAATTGTAATTTGTTTTAACTTTTTAAATACCTTTAGTAACAAATACAAAACAAACCATTAATAAAATAAAATTTTTAGAACTGCAGAAATTATCATTAACATCCTAATTGATTTGCCTAACGTAAATTTAGTTAGTATGTTTATTGGTGTTTGAAAATTATTTATGCTGATTATAAGAAGAAAATAATTACTGAAACTAACCAAAACTCAAATGATTGGAAAACATTTTCCCGCAAAACTTTTGTACAAAAACAAAAAAGGAAACTAAATGGGAAATAAAAATTTTTTTTTAGAATTGGTAGCTGGTTTGTTTAACGATTCTCCCTTAATAAGTATAAATAATAAATTGGGTAGCGACTTCAAAACATCTCTCTATTGCCATGTGGTTAGATGAGTTCTCGAAAAGTAAGAAAGGGCTGCTCTAGGATAACAATTTCAAATAAATGTACTTTATTATTTGTTAACTTTTCAGTTTACAATGTTAGCGATTACCATTAAGTATAAATCAAAAACAAAAAAAACAAACGCAATTACACGTTAACCTTCAATAAAACGTGTAATTAAAAAAAAACATTTTTCAGATAAAATGACAATTACTCCGAAGCCTGAATAAAAGGTAAGTGTTTTTAAAGTTGTAATTGGTCAAGCTCCCCTATACTGTGGGTTTCACAAACCAGTGCAGTCACCGTTTTTTGGTCGAATAACCCCTGTAATGCAGACTGGTATCAGTACGAGAATTTTTTTGCTATAATTTGTTTTTGCAGCTATAATCAAAGGCTTTTAACTCTAATGAATGGTCCGGTAAAATGCTCAATTTTTTATTTGTAACACCAGAGCAACTTAACAACCAGTTACGCCTAATTCAAAACCAATCTTGTAGGCAATAGGCGGCTCTGCTCTTTGCTAAAAAAAAAAAAGTTGGAAAGTTGCGTGACAAACGGATTTCTGCTACCCATGCCGACAGTTATGTTCCGTCCATCCTCTTCTTCGTAATACAAGCATATGGCTGATGCCCTGAGTCCAAATGCAAGAATTGCGAAGGTAGGTACCAAACCCAAACCAAGGTATAACTGTAGCTTTTAACCATCAATCACAGTGTCTATCGTTCTACTACTCCCACTATACATTGCAGATATCTCTCACCTCTAATCATTATAATCATTTACTCCCTAACCCAAAGTCAATAAGTCACTAAAGAAAGAAAAAAAAAAAATTTGACCTCAAGAGTAAAAATAGTAAATAGCTACTACTAGTGGGAGATTTACTGCTGGCTGCTACTTGCTGTCTGCTACTGCTGCTGATGCTAAGAATGAATAGTAAAGAACAAAAATGCTATATCACTGGTTATTATTTTATTAAATTAATTAATTAATATTGTTCGCCCATTGTTTTTCAACGTAGAGCAAAAGTAATATATCCATAGCCTTAAGGGTAAGGCAGTACGGTACGGAAATTTGCACCATTTTTTTCCGTAGATGAACAGTAACCGTACCGTAACTTTGGTAAAATTGTTCCATTGCGTAATTCCGTACCGTAACACATAGGCTAAATATCAACCGTAACCGTAACTGTAACCGTAATGCCAGCAACCGAGTGAATTGTTAGGATATAAACAACATTTGTAAATTATTAGTAGAATTAGATAGTATGGATTTGATAAAAAAATCGTACAAAAATATACTTAAAACTGAAGTTAACATTCAGAGAGAGAGAGAAGAGAGAGAGAGAGAGAATGGATGGGGAGGAGAGGTGAGGACGGGAAAGGAAAGGCAAGGGGGTTGGAAAGGGGTGGGGGGGTGGAGGGAGAGGGTAGGCGAATTTTTTTTTCTTTATACCTGTCCGTGTTCATATCCATTTCTGGGCTAATCCGAGCCTTTTGCCTCTTCGTACAGGACCAAGTGTCTATTCCTTTAATAAATTTCGTGATTCATCGATTCTCTTAAACAAATTACACTACAGCAAAAACTCGTACCTTATACGAATCTTAGTTACAGAGAAAGAGGTTAGAGAATTCGCCGAACAACCGATTACCGGAGCTCATTTTACGAAGCAGTGCGTCAACGAGTTAATTCAGTTCTCAATGGTAATTATTAACAGGAACAATAATTACGTGGGAGTCTTATTATTATTTAACCAGTAGTAACTTTATTTTTTTCCATACCATGGTGATTTATGAATCCCTATTGGCTAATCCTAACAATCAAGGAACGATGTAATGAGATATGAAGCAATGTATTGTTTTAACTCGAACTCGAAACTAGAGTTTTGAATCCCAACGGAGGTGAGGTCTGTCAGCAGGATTTTTTCAAATAGGTTCAGACTTCATAAAACCACTCACCATGAATCTAAGGGACACCAATCTGGCGGCGCGACAGGGAACGAATTGGTCCACTTTAAGCGCGACAATAGCTTCCCGCCCGATACGACCCCATTTGCACCGTGATGTTGGTGTGTGCCCCCACCCCCCCCACGGTACCAGTTTGTGGATAAGAAGGTGGGGGAGGAGAGGGGAGGGAACTTGAACGACTTGCGTAAGTTTGTTTATGCTGAATAATTGGGTGGGTATGATGACAATTTGTTCATGGTTTTATTTAATCTTGCTTTGATTTGATATTGAACCAAAGTTTCTTTCTTAAACTGTATTTTCGTCTCACTATTACAATAATTTTTGGGGTAGACTACATCGCTTCCAAAGTCCATTCCAACAACCACAGTAGAATAATTCAGGTGCACCCTCCATAATTCCCACGCTTGGTGGGTTGGTTGGACCCTTGTCAACCTCAACCATGAAACAAAGTTTTAGATAGTCGATTGAGTTGTTTCCTCGGTAAAATTAAGCCTAAAATAAGCTAGCATTTTATTTGTGCCCTCACCCCGTCACAGTCATTGTGTGTTCTTTTGATAGCTATAGGTTTTATTTTATTAAATGTCATTTCAGTGATGGCGCAGGAATATTTACAGTTTAAATAACCAACCCCAACCAAATTTGAGAATAGTGTTATGGATATAATGTAAGCTCGTGGTTTCTATTTGATATGCTTTTTGAAACCAAAAATATACAGCCATGTTTTACTAAACTTATGAATCAATCCATAGAGTACCAGAAAAGTTCCCGATAAGAAGTCTGGAATTGTTGCGATGTTTTATAATAATTATAAGTTAACAACTTTAAGAATAATATGTTCCTTCAGCTTAGGCCAGGGGTACTTCTTTGTGTTAATAGTCGCCTTGACACGTTATATAGAATTAATAGCACTACTAACAACACAGCAATAGAGTGCGCTAGGAATATTATGAGTGGCTAAATCAGTAAACATGGAATTCAACACTATAATAATCTGACTAAGGTGATGTATATCAATAATAATCTCCTTAACTAGTTGTGTGAATTCCTTTCCATTAAGAAAACCAATACTATATTTTATCACCAAGTGGCCCGCCCGCCCGGGGACCTCGGCGGGCCCATTGGCCCGCCCGCCCCCGGGACCTCAACTGGGTCAGTGGCCCGCCCGCCCCGGGGACCTCGGCGGGCCCACTGGCCCACCCGCCCTGGGGACCTCGCGGGCCCAGTGCCCGCCCGCCCCGGGGACCTCGGCGGGCCCAGTGCCCGCCCGCCCCGGGGACCTCGGCGGGCCCAGTGGCCCGCCCGCCCGCCTCGGGGACCTCGGCGGGCCCACTGGCCCGCCCGCTCCGGGGACCTCGGCGGGCCCACTGGCCCGCCCGCCCCGGGGACCTCGCCGGGCCCACTGGCCCGCCCGCCCCGGGGACCTCGCCGGCCCACTGGCCCGCCCTCCCCCGGGGACCGCGCGGGCCCACTGGCCCGCCCGCCCCGGGGGACCGCGGCGGGCCCACTGGCCCGCCCGCCCCGGGGACCTCGGCGGGCCCAGTGGCCCGCCCGCCCCGGGGACCTCGGCGGGCCCAGTGGCCCGCCCGCCCCGGGGACCTCGGCGGACCCACTGGCCCCGCCCGCTCCGGGGACCTCGGCGGGCCCACTGGCCCGCCCGCCCCGGGGACCGCGGCGGGCCCACTGGCCAGCCCGCCCGGGGACCTCGGCGGGCCCAGTGGCCCGCCCGCCCCGGGGACCTCGGCGGGCCCAGTGGCCCGCCCGCCCCACCCCGGGGACTTCGACGGGCCCACTGGCCCGCCCGCCCCGGGACCTCGGCGGGCCCAGTGGCCCACCCGCCCCGGGGACACTGGGCCCGACCCGCCCGGGGACCTGGGCGGGCACACTGGCCCGCCCGCCCCGGGGACCTCGGCGAGCCTCCTGGCCCGCCCGCCCCTGGGACCTCAGCGAGCCTCCTGGCCCGCCCTCCCCGGGGACCTCGGCGAGCCTCCTGGCCCGCCCGCCCCGGGGACCTCGGCGAGCCTCCTGGCCCGCCCGCCCCTGGGATCTCGGCGGGCCTCCTGGCTCGCCCGTCCCTGGGCGGTTCAGCGGGCTTTGCCCGCCGTCCCTGCAGACACTTACCCTTTGCTTAGTCTTAGAACCAGAATATGCCACTGAATCCTTGCAAATCTCCTCAGGCTTCTCTCAATCCTTTCTTCCTTCTTTTGGCACTCCACGAATCTTCACTGAATCCTTTGCTCCTTCTCCTTGGACTCCACCAATCTTCCCTCAATTCTCTGCTCTTTTTTCTGCCACTCCAGAAATCCACTCATTTTCCTCAACCTTTCTACAATCCCTCCATCTTCCTTTTCCCTTCTGGAATCAATAAAACTCTTAACAAAACATTTTCACTGATTTATTTTCCTCCAGCTTTCTTTTCCTTCAACATTTAACACAAACTTATTATACATAAACATCAAACTATTCATACACTAATCTTCAAAACTTTCATCAATTAGTAACCTTTAGTTTTCCCAAAGCTAAAAGAAACTATTGCGGATCACTCTTAAGATCCAAACTAAAATTCATTCATTCATTCACATCCATTTATGAAAGAAGTTCTTTAAACTCCACTTAAACTCGAATTATTATGTATGTAACAAGTATTACTCTCAAGAATTATTGTGTAAATGAAAATTGCCATCTTTGTAAATAACCTTTATTTATTTCAATTCAAAACAAATTTCCATACAACAAACATTCTCTCATTTTCAAAATATGATCCGTCTTCGTGAGTCCACCTTAGACTGGATCCTGCTATTCCTTGAAGCTGGGCACCTGCTCCGGCACTTTCCAATTGTCCTTCGTCAGGCATCTGTAATTCCCCTTCAGGTTCTTCCGCTTGCAAACTCAATTTCCTCCTTTGCTCATCTCGTCTGTCGGGCCTCATCTCCCCGCTGCTCCTTCAGTCTTCCTCTCCACCGAATTGATTGCCTACCATTTCCTTCTTCAAAAAAGGCATGTCAGCTCGTTCATCTTCAGCTACGCAACCTTATCTTCACGCTGGATTCCACCCTTTTCCTTCGTCATGTCTTCCACTTCATTCTGCAGACGCTGCAACCTGACCTCCACGTCTTTCCTGCCGGATTCTCGCTTTTCGCTCGCGTCCTTTTCTTCCTGGATGAGGCCTCGCCATCTGCGCCGCTTCTGCGGTCTTCACCTGCAGCTCTTTCTCCTTCTGTCCTAGGAGTCTCTCTTGCCTTTCAACCTGGCATCGTTTCTCTGTCCAAATTCTTTTGTCTTGTCCATCAGATGCTGATTTTCTTCTGTTTCTTCAGGATTTTGTCTTCCAGCTGCTGTTTTTCCTTCTTCTCTTCATCGTTCTCCTTCAGCTTCGAGCGGTCGATCCTCTGTTGCAGCTGAAGAATTATCCTGTCCAAGTTCACCTGCTGCTCTCTCTGGCACTCGATGGTGTCTCGCAAGGCCGCAATTCTCTCCTTCAGTTCCTTTTCCTTGGGCTGTTCTCCTCCATCATCAGTCGTCAGGAGGACCCTCACCAGTGCATCGGCATTCATCGTAAATAAGATGATTATTCCTGCTTTAAGACTTCTCTCCGTATTTCGAACAACATTTGGACAACAACGTCCCAACAACACCTGGAAGCCATCTCTGAAGTGTGGTACCCAGTTCATATTCTCTCCTCTCTCCCTCGATTTTTCGTTGGTTTTATATATTCCACCAGAGATATTTCGATTTATCAAAACATAGCTGGAAATATTCTGGAAATATTTTAACTATGCCTTGTCTCTTGGTGTTTATAAATTGCTGAAATCTTTCTCAGGGATTTTTTGCAGTACGAATCTCTTTTGTCTGATCTCTTACTTATATCAGTCATTATTACAAAAATAAAAACACTTGTTGATATAAATAATTCAATTTACAAATCACTTGTCAATGCCAGTCTTATTATTAATAATACTAATAATTTCAGGTCTATTTTAAATGTATTATGATGTAAACAGAAATGACTAGATTGAATAATGTGTACTACTAATTTTACTTCAACATAAATGACACAGAGGACAAGATATTGTCATGGGAAATTAACAGAGTACACTCCAATATAGCGGGGTGGGCATTGTGATACAAAGCTAGCTCTCCTCTCTCTCTCTCTCTCTCTCTCTCTCTCTCTCTCTCTCTCTCTCTCTCTCCACCCTTTGCAATGGCGGCATGCAGCTGCCCACGGCGATTTCGCGCATGTCCATTCCATGTTTATAGTTCCATGGTTATATACTAATCAAATTTAATCTCTCTCTCTCTCTCTCTCTCTCTCTCTCTCTCTCTGAATAATGAAACGAATAATTGTTTCGAGACCATGTTAATTTCTTATTCAGAGTTATATTAACCATCAAATACAGTGGTTAATCTCCCGCCTTCTCCGGTGGTCTGAAGTTCGATTCCCTGCTCTGCCAACGCGGAATCAGAGAAGTTTATTTCTGGTGATAGAAATACATTTCTCGATATAGTGTGGTTCGGATCCCACAATAAACTGTAGGTCCAGTTGCTAGGTAACCAACTGGTTCCTAGCCACGTAAAAATACCTAATCCTTCGGGCCAGCCCTAGGAGAGCTGTAATCAGCTCAGTGTCTGGTTAAACTAAGATATACTTAACTTTTTCCGTCTTCTCCACATCCAAGGACCAGTTAGTATAATATAATTAACCTCACATCAATTCACGCTCCGTGGACTTGAAGCTTTTAGATTTAAATCGTCGTTTCTTTTTTATACCGAATTATCCCAAAATTCCTCACTGTGAGTAATTCAGTACTTCACTTTTCTTCAGTGACTCACTCCATTAGTTTGGCTGCTCTGTCTGCTCACGATCCTTATGTGGAGACTAAACTACCTACAGTTTTTCTTTTGGAAATAGCTCACTGCATACACTACACTTTTTCTTTGGCATGGTCTTCTTACCTACAGCTTTCCTTCTGAGTAACTCACTACCTACGGAGCTTTACTTCTTAGAGTAACCCATTACCTACAGTTTTCTTGGTGAGTGACCCTTGTTAGTATTATTTCGGGAACTCAGTACCCATAATTAACCATCGTCTCAATTTCATTATTTGCAATCAACATAGGCCCCAGCCTCTGCATATAACAGCAGCATAAAAATACTGTTATGATCTTATTATTTTAACTTACTCGATCAGATTTTTCAATTTCCGCGCTGCCTGTACGTGAGCACATGTATGTATGTATGTATGTATGTACATACATAATATATATATATATATATATATATATATATATATATAGCTATATATATATATATATAGATATATATATACATATATATATACATATATATATATATATATATATATATATATATATATATATATATATATATATATATATATATATATATATATATATATATATATATATATATATATTATATATATAACCGAGCAAATTAATCATTCGGCACTGGGTTCATCAAAACTAAAACAAGTGACTACTCTCTTACCTTAGTTGCTGGCTGTCTCTCTTTGCAAACGATATCAAGCTAGGATAAACTAGGCTAATTAATTCTCGTAAATACAAAAATATACCTTTTATTCCCCAAACTAGCTGAACATGATATAGGAACAAAGAGATTAAAAAACGTAACATGGAGAACTAAGTCTGACCCACAAAAAACTGTAATTGTCATACTATTTCTCCTGAATTAGACTACATTACTTTCTTCCTTACTATATATATATATATATATATATATATATATATATATATATATATATATATATATATATATATATGTGTGTGTGTGTGTGTGTGTGTGTGTGTGTGTGTGTGTGTGTGGGCGCGTGCAGATAGATAGATGGCTATATA
>NC_087220.1:14938668-14943668 GCF_015104395.2 Macrobrachium nipponense | reverse complement strand
ATTATAATTATTGATCAATTCTTTTCTACCTCCTAACTTTTCTTGACATATTAGTAAACGCAATCTTATTAATTATTTAACAACAAGGCAGAAGACTAACTGGATGAAAATGTCTCAAATTTTCAAGTAGATTTAACAGTTTCGTGCAAGTTAAAGTCTTTAGTCTCGATAGATTTCGGTACTCCAAGGACTCGTTAAAACTGCTTTATGGCGGCAACTGGCAACTATGTACAGTTGGACACAGGTTTCCCTGGAACACCTTCTTGAGGGACTTCGAAAAATTATATGGTAACAGTATTTACTGAGGGGGATGGGGGGAGGACTCGTCCTCTCTTAGCAAGAGTTCCACCAATAAGCTCTGGAATTCTTTCAGTGGGAGGAGTCATTAGGTATGGTTGGAGAAACACACACACACACACACACACTCACACGGAGTAAAAGAAAAAAAAAAGAAATCTGAGCAGGTTATATCGCTGTAACTAAGATTACTGTCTCACTTTTAATATAAGTTTGTTTATTAAGATTCCATTTAACTTTCGTCTAGGTCGTTATCTTACCACCGTGTCTGTTATTATATATCGGTCATATTCAGTACGCAATACTTAAATTTGATAAAAATTTTAGTTTATATTGGTATTGGAGAGAATCACGAACTTCATAACAAGATATTTTAACCTTATCACGTAAGCGGAGAGCCGGAGTTATGTTTTTCTTCATCAAATAATAAATAGATCAACGTCTAGGTCTATCTATGGGCGCAATAAGAATTCCAGGCATTAATACTATTAATAACTTTGACAGTCGAAATGTTCATAACTTTGTTTTTTCTCTCGATTTAAGATATATATATATATATATATATATATATATATATATATATATATATATATATATATATATAGAATATATACATATATATATATATATATATATATATATATATATATATATATATATATATATATATATACTATATATATATATATATATATAGATATATATCGATATATATATATATATATATATATATATATATATATATATATATATATATATATATATATATATATATATACATATATATATATATATATATATATATATATATATATATATATATATATATATATATATATATATATATATATATATATATATATATATATATGATGTATGTATGTAAAAGGCACTGGTAATATTAGTAATAAAAACTAGGGAGCAGCGGATTGTGTTGCCAGCAGATTGGGATGTGCACAGCACACGCAAGATTAAAATATTATCAAGTTGCACCGGTGAGAAAGTGGTGCACAAGTTGATCTGTTGGACGGAAGTCGGATGATCGTGACGTCAGAGAAATGCAGTTGCGTGTGTGTGTTAGTTCGTGTTTCCAACAGGACATGTTCGTGGAAAGTTCCAAAACATTGCATGCGTGGGTTTGTGCATCCATCACGGCGAGTGAATGGGCAATATAAACCTAGTGTTGAAGGGAAAGGAGGCATTAGAGGCGAGACTTTTGTAGATGTCTACCAGTGTGAATAGCCGAGGAAGGCATTGGAAGATCCATCGAAAAGATGGATTCGTTTTTCACCACAGACAATGAATTCTCTGTTTGACCTTTATTTGAAAAAGACTGATGGAGCTTTTGACAATGAGAATAGAATGTGGCAATCTTTAATTAAGGTGCTTCTGTAGAGTAGTAACTGTGTTTCATGGTTTTTGGATTTTATAATAATTTTCCTTGGTTTCCATGTTAGTTCTTATGACAACGACACTTATTAGTCACACGAAAGTTCGCCAGTTGGAATCATTGTCACGCGATTGCCACAGACCTTCAGAGACAAAGGTGTCGGATGGATTTCCAATACGTATAGCAGATGTTTTAGACACCAGAGAGTTGCAGGAAGAACAGACACATATTGCAATCCGATTCTTTTAATCTTGGTGGGTATCAGATCCCATCGGATTCTTTCGGGATACCAAAAAGGGCTCTTTCGTGTTTACGATATTCGGGATTACTTCAAACCACAGATGTGCGTCGTTTAATCATTGTTGTTTAAATCACAATAAACATTTCAGCAAGTATTCTTTGTTTAACATTTGAATTTGGATTTGTTTGAAAGCATAAGATTTAAAGGTTATTCTTTTGACTAAGGATAAATAGTGAGGTCATAATATTATTACCAAGGCAGCAAGACTCGAAATTTTAATATTTTATACTTTTTTGTAGAGAAAATACTGAATCTCAAATATCTTTTGCTAAGCTGCAGATTATTTGCAAATAAATTTAGTGCACAGTTACCAGATTTAAAGAATTTTCATTTTCAAATTTCCTTTGCGAAAGATGTTTTGTTTTTGTCTTTAAGTCATAGTTTCTTGCTTATATTACTTTTTTGTACATATGATTTAATATCTTTTCGTTTACTGTTGTCTTTTCTATTAATTTTAACAAACGAACGTGATATAAGTTAGAACTTGTTTTGAAACTTAGTGACTTGAATATTATTGAGAAAAATATTCACAAATCGTAAAAAGGGACAAAATGAATATGGTCACGGAAATAATATTAGACAGCTATGGTGTCGGAAATTCTGAGATATATCCCGGAAATCAGAGCAATAGATTTCCTTCAATTCCTATAATTCTGATTATGTGAAAGACTTGTATATACAGCTGCCTTCACTTTTGATAAACCACGTTATTTTGATAATAATTAAGGAAAAGTTCCAGGAGATTAGAGTTTTGTTCTTTCAAAATACATTATAATGATCTTGAGACAAGTTTTCAAGTGAACAACAATAAAAGACGGAAAATTAGACAAAAAGATTATGTTCAAAGGTTAACAAAGAGATGAACTTAGATTAAAAGAAGAAGGCTAAAAGGTCTCATGGAAGTAATTGAACAACAGTATGGCATCTGATAAGAATTTGCTGAAATAAAAAGACTGCTAAAAAATTTCCGCTCTTCATAAGACATGGACTCTCAGACAAACCCGTTGTGGTCTCCTCAAATTTTGCTGTGTAACAATATACTAATACACGTTTTAAATAAATCGAAGTTTACATAGAGACGCGTACAAATATGAACACACATGACTACAAAGATGCGTGTAATAGGTAAGTCCCAGTCGAAATTACACCAGACGACAAAAGTTGTTGAAATAAAAAGCATAACAGTTCCTGCCGGCGGACTACATTTTGAATGACATTGAATGACTGTTAGCACCAATACAAGAAAATGTCGTTGGAGATTCGATTGAGAAAGGTTTTACCCTAACAGCGGAAGTCATCCTGGACAGTTCGATGCAACTTATCTTTCGGTTGTGCATGATATTAACTGTTAGCGGGAAGCACACAAGGTTCGTTCGCATTGCCTGAAAACATCTATTAGTCCATCGCCCTCGGGCAGGGGCCCCCGTCTGCTGAATGGATGGGTAACTCCGATGCAAGACGTCTTCGTTCCCGTTTCGCTCTCAAGAGTACTTCTTATCTGGCTTTCTATTATCGCTCCTTGATTAGCTATCCTACATATTCCAATTTATATTTTGTATAGGTACCGACATTTCTTTCTGCAAAGGAAATGGATTAATTCAAAAGTTAAGAACTTTACAACAATTTAAAGTAATAAAGAATTTCCTAAATCAAATAATTGGTTATTTGTTCCTGCCGTAATTTTCCTGTTTCGAAAGAATGATGATGAATAATTGTAAATTACCACTATCATAAATATATTATAATTATATAAATATATATATATATATATATAATATATATATATAGTATATATATATATATATATATATATATATATATTATATATAATATAAATATACGAATATGGTTTACTCTGAAGACTATGGTAATTTACATTGGGAGTTGTGAAATCTGATTTTGATAAATGACTAAATCATATCCAAAGATTTTGTTTTGGTTAAGGGGCTCCTTTAAAAAGGGGAAATTGGGGATTATTGGTCAACACTTAAGTTTCACTTAGCTCATTATATTTGCTTTAAAAAATGCATATCAGAAGAATTAAAGCCTAAATAAAGACAGGATAAACAAAGTACCTACTGTATAACAAAAAGATTCAAACAAAAACTGGTATAATTGCTCTGAAGAATCTCAATGGGTCCCGGGGTCGGGAGAGGATCAAGGATTATGCCACTATGCCAAAGCAAGATGATGAACAGATCCACAGCAGGGTAACTACCCATCTATAATCTAGATCATATACGATTACTTTACTGCAAACGAGAACACAATGATATGCAATTTAGGAATTGCACAGTCTAGTTTATATTTATAACTAGACTGGATGTAAGGATAAGATTAGCCCCCTTCTTTAATACCCAGATGTAATAGATAAATATACCTGTCTCAGATGTAACCTGTGCAGAATCGTCGGATGTACTCTGGAGGCTGATGAAGATCCGAACCTCCTCTCATAAGGGAGTCAGTAACAGAACGGAAGCCGCCTATCAAATTCTTAGCAAAACATGTAAAACTCATATAGGCGCTAAAGACTTCAGTACGGTGGGAAGAGCACGAAGTACCGAGGAACTAACTATCCTCGAATACATAATGACTAAACTGACTGTTCTTACTCTCAACCACCAGTCATCACCTACACAGCTGTGCATTGCATCATTTCTTTTCGTCTTCGTGTACCTTTTCCATATTTCGTCCTCCTCTCAGTTTCCTTTGTGCTACCAATGTGGGAAAGTGTCTTGTACCTGATGTATTTTTGCCGTTTTAATTTTTTTATTTAGATTATTTTTTTTTTTTAGTTTTTTAAATTCTAAATTTAAAACAAGAAAAACGTGCAATCTTTACCAAATGAAGTCAATTAATGTTAATGGGCTCGTTTTCTTGAAGGACAGCTCCTCCTTAAGAAAATAAAGGGGGAAAAACATGATTGATTATGGAAGGTCGTGAAAGTTAAGATTAAAAGATCCATTTTCCAACAAGCAATATTGTCTCTGAGGAAAGAATATATCGATACTT
>NC_087220.1:14916637-14934137 GCF_015104395.2 Macrobrachium nipponense | reverse complement strand
AATATATATATATATATATATATATATAATATATATATATATATATGATATATATATATATAATAATATATATATATATATAAAATATATATAGTGATACAGGGCACAGGGAACCTACTCCAAGCGACATAATCAGAGGAACGGACGACGAAAAACCACACATCACTAGGTTGTTTTTTCTTTTTTAATATTTTTGCCGACGTTTCGTAATTATTTACAGAATTACATCTTCTGGGCTGCACATAAGAAAAGATAAAAACATAAAAAACAAAAGTTAAAAGTATAGTCTAAAAGTTCATTAAAACACATTAGAGTAAAAATGAAATAGAAAAAAAATAAAAAAACACAACCAACCTAGAGGCGAGACAGCAAGGAACTAAATGGAAAGGAAGGGACACCACAGTAACGAACTTATGCTAAATACAATTGACTTGCAGATGTATGGGTGTTCAACGATGGTACGAGTTGTTTTATAAACAAACGACTCAAGGATTGTTAACTCTTGTGGTTTGGTTAGTATGACCGATTACACTGAAATCTTTGTTGTCAATATAGGTTTTGCATTGTTTTGCATGATTCCTGATATTGGAGTGCTCTGGGTTTGAGATTCTGCTCCCTGTGCGGAAACTGATTCCCCGATGTGAATCGATGCGCACCTTAAGTAGTCGACAGGTGGATCCCCACATAAATCCCTGAAATACATTTAGGGCAACGTATATTTATAAATGACACCAGAAGACATATAAGGACACAACTGATCTTTTATCTTAAACAACGAGCCTATATTAAGAGGATTTTTAGGAATTAATTTGACTGATATGGCTGGAAAAATGGTCATGAATAATTTGTGCGAATCTTTTTTGTTTTTTGAAAGGTTGCATAGAAACTCATTTTTGGCACAGTTGGAACGTCAGGTTTTCTAGAGAAATGTCTATTTAGTAATTTTATTTCAATTTTCTATATACTAACCTAGGTGGGAAACAGTTACCTTTAAAGAAATTAACTAGAAATAGAATCTCATTGTGAAAGGCATTCCAGTTAGATGAGAGCACATATATCCATGACCTAACCTTTCGAAAAAGATTTTACACAAATTATTCTTGACCATTTTCCAGCCATATCAGTCAAATTAATTCCTAAAAATCTTCTTAATATAGGCTCCTTGGTTTAAGATAAAAGATCAGTGTCCTTATATGTCTTCTGGTGTCATTTATAAATATACTTGCCCTAAATGTATTTCACAGGGATTTACGTGGGATCCACCAGTCGACTACTTAAGGTGCGCATCGATTCACATCGGGGAATCAGTTTCCGCACAGGGAGCAGAATCTCAAACCCAGAGCACTCAATATTAGGAATCATGCAAAACAATGCAAAACCCTACATTGACAACAAAGATTTCTTAGTGTAATCGGTCATACTACCAAACCACAAGAGATAACAATCCTTGAGTCGTTGTTTATAAAACAACTCGTACCATCATTAAACACCCATACATCTGCGAGTCAATTGTATTTAGCCTAAGTTCGTACTGTGGTGGTTTCCTTCCATTTAGTTCCTTGCTGTCTTCACTTCTAGGTTGGTTGTGTTTTTATTTTTTTCTTTTTTCTATTCATTTTTACTCTAATGTGTTTTAAATGAACTTTTAGACTATACTTTTAACTTTTTTATGTTTTTATCTTTTCTTATGTGCAGCCCAGAAGATGTAATTCTGTAAATAATTACGAAACGTCGGCAAAATAATAAAAAAGACAACCTAGTGATGTATGGTTTCGTCCGTCTTCCTCATGATTATATATATATATATATATATATATATATATATATATATATATATATATATATATATATATATATATATATATATATATATATGTATATTATACCGTTTAGATTTGATAGAAACTGCGACCAATTTATGATAGTAGCTGAAATAGGCGCTGCAATAGGTCACTGTAGGGTCAATGGAGGCTACTGATCATATAAGGTTGCATTGTCACCAAATATGAGTAACCATGCAAAATGTCAAGTGAGTCAAGTCCATCGGAGGGAGGGAACAAGTCGAAAATTTAGTTACAAGATTTGATCCAAACAGACTTGGAAGTCAAGTTAAATAAAAGCAGGTGAGAGCGATAATTTCTCAGCAATTAAATTTTTTTAACCTTTTAGAAAAATCGCCACTTCATAGATCATTAAACGTATCATAAGCCTTTTCATCCCCTAGCTTCATATGCATAGAGGATCATACTAAAATACAGATATAGTTGTAACGAACTTCAAGTTGAGTATTAGCATTTTCATGAGAAGTCACTGTTGCAATAATATTGATATTCACTTTCTAAAAACTTTTCGCTTAGAACGGATTTGTTTCTTTGCATTACTATAGTCACTGACAAAGTGTTCATCACAACATGCGTAGATAACCTAATGGCCGATTGTGAACCCAATTTATTGACGGAAAGATTGCGGGCACGATCATTAGATCGTTGAACGCAGTTATATTTTCTTCTGCACAATGTTTCTACCTTTCCTGTTCCTTATGGTCATAATACTACTGCCTTTGCCTAATGCATTATTCACTACATCTCATGTATTGCAGCTCCTATGAAAATATTGCACTTAATGTTGAATGTTATCTTATCTGGTACTGAGCGTATGAATATTTGAAGTATTGAAAGACAATTATCACTGCATATTGACAGGATTTTTTATTCTAATTTGCGTGCAGTTTCTGTGGCATTTTTATTTTTTTATTTTTTATTGTTTGCCGACTACTGTCATATATTCAAGTCATTCACACTATCTGTTCCAAAATGTTTAAAAGCGTAGCTGAAGTCTATACATTGAAACCAAACTTCTTACATAAATTGACGGTCGACTCGAGCAAAAGTTTCCATGGATATATATTTTCGTTCAAAAGTTTTTTGTTTTTTTTATGCTTTAAATAATGGATAGTTTTAATTCTAACCACAATGTGAGATACAATGTCACAGTCAAACAAAACCATTATTTTTAGACTATTTTTGATACCATCTAAATAATTTGAATGTTAATCCTTGATGTAAAATAGTATTGAATGAAGAGACTTTTAAACTCAAGAAAAGGAACTTGCTTTACAAGTATGTTGCCCAACTATTATTTCTTTGTGTTCCCTACAGAAAGCCTCTATAAAAAGCTCAAGCAAAGCCTAACGGACTGGCAGGGAGAGATAGACTGATAACCTAGCTTGTCTATATTTTTTAAAATAAAAAGTACATAATCCATATTCATTTATCTAAAATGTTACATATAATACATTTTCGATAAACGTAACAACTCTGGAGATTCGTGCAGGTATAACTAAATTGAAAACTTGAGGCCAACTGTCAACAATAGACATAATTTATCTACTTGGTTATTTAAAACCCAATCAGAAAATGAATTTCTTTGATATCGTGATATATTCAGGAGTTAGAATTTAGTTCTTTAATTAAAGAACAGCATTAAACTCGGATCTCGTCTGACTTCACAAAAGTTGCATGACTATTCATCAAGCGAAACTGTGTAATCATACTGGATGTAAATAACTGATATAAATTTTCATGTCTTGTCAAACATTATATTGTATGGACAGCACACACACACACACACACACACACACACACACAGAGAGAGAGAGAGAGAGAGAGAGAGAGAGAGATTATTCATTCATCGTTTCTAGAAGAGGAAATAAGAAAATTATGCTAAAGAGTAAAAGGAAACAAGTCAACGAACACTATGCTCAACAGATTCTTCAAACATCTGCTTTATAACCGTAAATTAAATGAACAATGATCTTCTAATGAAAACCAGATGCCTTTGAACTAGGATTAAATTTACAGAGGGGTTTAAAAATTCTTCATGAAAGGAATTTTTTTTTTCATCCGTTACTTACTTGTACAATATACTGCCTACAAAGCAAATTCAGTATAATGAGGCTCTTTTACACAGTTATTGAAATTACGTTGACAATAAATTTTTAATGTGGATGAAATGCTCCTAGAATCATTGTCTAGACAATACCATCATGACATCATAAAAATACATACTATATCGGTAGAAAAAAATGAGACATTTTAATTATACCTTGTCTGGAACTAAGAATTGGGAACTTTGAGTGTCATTTCCACCGTCATAGGAAATGATACTATTTCCTATGAGTAAGAACAACCCCATGCTATGAGTAAAGGTGGCTACATATTATTTAAGCCTAACTAAGCGAGGCATACAACCACAGCTCTTCAAAGATGAATCTGACACTGGCCAGTTCTTTCAAGAAAGTTACTCCTGAAACTGAAGCAGCAACATTTACTCTGAGTAGTCAAGTAATTCACAAGAAGTCAGGATTTGACTTTCTTATCATAGTAATGGCGTTGATTTCTTTATTAGAGCAAGTCATCGATAGACCTTCATTCTTCAAATATTAGTTTTTTGATAGTATGATGTGTTATATGCAATTAATAAGCTTCAAGAAATGCCTTATCAGTTGCACCTAAATTTCACAACCATTAAGTTGTGTGCGACATAACAGATGTTTGTTGTATGAATAGGATTAGTGGATTTCATAGCAGCACCGGTATGTACCGAGGTCAAGTATATGAGCGTGTTATTAGACATTATATAAAGAAAATAAAATAAAAAAATAAAAATTGGCAGGCCAGACCCCACTATAAACACCTCCAGGAAAGAAATTAACATAGTAACCGGGCTCTTGTACATACAAAGTAAAATTAATTTAATATCACATTTATCTTCTATTTTTAGAATAAGTTTACTTATTCATTGTGTTGTTATTAGTTACTGGGCAATGTTCATATCCAGATTTATCACAGATGTGCTGCACATGAATAAATTACAAATCCAAATATTCAATCTGCCCTCCTTCAACCAACACGCACTGGCGAGTTCTGCCGTCACGGATAAACAAACCTTTCTAGAAAGTTGAAGAGTGACTCTTGAAACTGTCAATGATCGGATTTTTCAATTGTTGAAGAGTACGCGGTTTTGTAGTATACACCGAATTTTGTATAACCCCAAAAAGGAAGAAATCAGGAGGTGTGAGGTCCTGAGATCGAGGAGGCCAATCAAATTTCTCCTCGGCTCCCAATCCAACGATTCTGGAAGTTGTCATCCAGCCATCTTCGAGCAACATTGCTGTAATGGGGGTAGGGGTACTACCTTCATGCTGAAACCAAAACACCTCAATTTGCGACTATCCTGACACTACAGGATAGAACTGATCTTGAAGAAAAGCAAGGTAGCTTGGAGTTGTGACCGTTTATTCAAAGAAAAAGTAACACCCATAGAATTGACAATTCAATATGAGTATTAGCTGTATCCCATTTAATTGGATTGTGCTCGTTCAGCATGGCCATTTAATTTGAAACATGCTTCATCTGTCCAAAAAAACTTTGGCGCTGAAATTGTCATCATTACTATACATCTGAATAAACCAGTTACTGAACATTCGATTCGTCGATCAGGATCATCTCCAAGCATTGCGTGAACAAGATGAGGATGGTGAGGTTTAAGGTTCAAGTGACTGAGCATTCTGTGAATCGACGTTCTTGATATCTCAGTTCTACCTGGGCCCTTCTGATAGACTTTGTTGAGCTATTGACGAAGGCTTCTCTTACTAGTTCTTTTTTGTCTGCTGAGGTCACTGATTTCGGTCCCCAATTCACGGCCTTTCATCAAATGTACCTGTTTCTTCGAACGCTTCACAAGATCAGAAACGATATCACATTTAACAGTTCATAAAATGGGTATTAAATAACCGACCAGCTTCTGGATTTATTGCCTATTTCATCAAAACCTTTGGACAACAAAATTATTTCTTCAATCGTACGTCTTGCTGCCACTTTAATCTGAAAAAAGCAAACTGATTACATAAAGAATAAGTAAAATTACTCTAAAAATAGCATAGCAAATGGTGAGTAGCATTTATTTAAGGATAGCACAATGAATAAGTAAACTTATTTTAAGAAAATGAGAGAAATTTTATATTTTGCTATGTACAAGTAAGTGCCCGGTTACTTATGGGACACTTGGTAAGTTATATCTATTACTTTATATTGCGAGTATTTTATTGCAACAAAGTAGTGAACCTTCTTCAACTAGTCATTAAAGTTCAGTTCCGTTTCATTTTTATTTCTTTCCTTCTTTGATCATATTACGATAGATGAAGTCTTTTCTGGCGATCAAGTCAGTGTAATCTTAAGCTTTCGGCTGAGCAAAAGCTTGATCGAAAATTTTCGATTTTATAACCTTGATTAACGAGAAATCGGACATGCGTAATGTTGTGGAGGCTGAGACATAGTAAAAGGGAACAACAATGGATACCGGGTAATATGAGATGTCGAAACAATTTACCGTCATAAGCTTTCTCACGGTCCTTTTGTAGATGCCCATAGAGAGAGAAAAAGACAAAGAACCTTGCTTTAGTCAATAGATTTACTAACTACTTTATAAGCCAATGAGAATTCATAATTAGATGTCCAAAGTGTATGAAGTAACACCGATGGAGAGGAAGTTTATCGATGCAGAAGCTCGGCCATTCTTCGAAGACGACTATTTGTAAAAGTATTCATTATTGTATATAAACACCAATATGCATATCATAACAATCTTATGCATATCATACCCATTCTCTTAAGAAATATTAAATTGGCTGACGTAATAGTGACCAGTATTCATATTTACGCGCATGTAAAAAAAAAATAAAATAAAATAACTATAAGTCACCCGAGATAGTTTATTCCTAATGTAATGGGAAAAATATTCCTTTAATTATTAGTGATTTATTTAGGAATTGATTCATCATCCTCCTCTAATATCTTTACACTGCTATTGTAAGTGATTGGAACTGTGAAGTGTTTTCGTTCTGTTGTGGACGAGTGTGGCAGTGTAGCCAGTCCCTTGTTTGTTTTTTGCTCACTGAGTATGGAGCGCTGCCCTGAATCTTTCGTCTGCATTTTGGTAACACTAGCAACACATGTAAGAATCACGAATGCTTTCATGTGAGAACGACGTCAGCCGGTCCATTCTTCATTTTGGCTATTTTACCAAATAATAATGCAAATTATTATCTATCCCTTGCAAGGTAAACTTTTAAAGTTGTAATATTACCGTTAGTTCATGAGTTAGAACAGATCATTATCATGAAAGAACAGTAGCAGACGAGAATTCAAGTGCAGAGTTGCCTGCCCAGTCAAACATGTTGCAATGCCTTAACGAGAAAGATTTTCATTGTCGTGAAAGATACTTCACGTTCATTAGTTGTCATGAAGTTTTGCTGTGTCAGTTTGAGTTGTAACTTAGCGTTTGACAGGGTTGAAAACATTAAAAAAGCAGTTTTGTTTGTATAAGTTTTTGCAAATACCATGCCAAAGGGTACCTCTCATGGAAATTTCCACTGTCGATCATGATCTTAGACTAGGCGATATAGCAATTTAAGAAGGCCTACCCTAGACTAATCCTGTTTGAATGAGGAATTATGACTATTTTTGATAAATATAGTTATTGGGCTATATGTTATAAAAATTTCATGGAAAACTTAATTACATGGGACTTAGCCTGTACCCTCATGTAACTACCCTAACTTTGTGGATATTGTAACCTAGTCAAAAATCAGCCATGTAAACTGTGCATAGGCTATCCTTAACGATTTCTGAAGAAGCTTAGGCTTAGACTATATCCTGTTAAAAGACCTTAGCCTAAATTTTACCTCATTTTAGAGTAAGTTTTTCTCAGAAATCTTTCAGGTAACCTTATCCATTGACATATATTGTGTACAAGTATTTAGTACTGTGTGGAGTAGAGTATCAAATGGTTTACACTTATTAAATTGATTCCATGTTTGATACTTATCTTGTTATGAAGGAAAAGCAATTCCCGTGATCTGCAATTTATATATTTTCTTGAAGTCTCAATATAAAGAGTTATTTTTTGTTGTAGTTTTAAACTACACACTTGTGTATTGATTTCAGGAAATAAAAAATTAAATAAATGAATGAATATTTCCAGGGATCTAGTCCAGGGGATCTAGTCCAGAAATCTAGTCCAGGAGTTCTGAAGCTAGGTAAATTAATCAAGTCCAGGAGACTAGGCCTGGGAGAAATTTGGCATGATGTAATGAGTAATAAAGAAACAAGCTGAATACCAGGAATTTTCTTCAATACCCCTAAAATGGAATCAACACTTCAACTACCTCCCAGTGGGAAGACATCACCTGGCCTCATTAGTAGTAAGACCCACCACACAAGGAATATCTGTAATAGAAGGTAGGACAGGCCTACCCTATTTTCCAGGCAGCGTAAACGTCAGTCTTCATACCCACCGTGTCAACTATGACACAGTACCATTCTCCGACCCGTGTCTCCAGGCAAGAAGACTGACAACAGTGCATATGTACAATAGTATTATTCTTCTCGTATCTTAATGTCGTGGTTTGGGAAAATCCTCACGTGACACTAATACTGAACTTTATCCATAGCACTGCTGAACAGTTATACGTCCAATCCCAAGCCCTGTTTATGCACTGAACGAAAACTACATCAGCACTTAACACGATGTTCAAACGCACTTAAGACTTCGTGCTTATTGCCTTTTTAGGAGGGCTGGATCTTTGGTTATAAACATGTAACTAAAATGAAATACCCTTTATATTCCTGAAAATTTCTCAGAAGACGGACAGTTTACGATACTGATGATATATTCGGATAACGTACAGCAAAATGATCAGACCTTTGAATACCTTCGACGGAGTTCCTTGACTTTGTTACTCATTATACGTAAATGACAACGGTTCCCTGCCCTATCTCAATGAGACCCACCATAGATGAGACGACCAGGGATTTTCAAAATGAATTTAAGATGACCGTATATTGTGATACACAAGTCGTCGACCCTCCCTTAAATGAAACCAACGTGTTTGATACTGACATATTATTGACCAGAGTAGGCGGGCTACCGAATACTGAGTTACTTTATAGCTATGGTCAATAGTTCGTAATACTCACTGGTCATTGTTTCTTAGAGGAGAAAGATGCGATCAGATACCTGTAGATAAATGGATTGACATCCCAGACATGATTGAAAGAGAATAGGTGGATATAAGCAACCCGAGGACAGTGACGAGAGGAAACAACTGCTTCATTACGGGTTGCTCTATGAGTAAGAACCCGTGCTGGCACAAGGCCAGCTTAATTAAAACAACAACAACTGCGACAAAATAACAGTAATAATATAAACGGTTTACAATAATCGAACAGACAAATAAGAATGTAACCGTGATATTGTCAGACACGAGATGACACCAGTTAATGAAACCACTGAACTGACTTTTTGATTCTATCGTATCAAATGTAAACTTTGAGTGTAAAACATAATATATTAGTTTTCCAATTTTTTTTAAATCAAGAAGGATTATAATGTATATAAAAGAAGCACAATTAAAATTCATACTAGAAATGAATATAAAACAAATCAAACCATACAAAAGAAGCCACTGAGTATGTTAGGGCCTCAAGCGACAAATGTCCAAATTTCCGAAAATAGCGTCCAGAATTTTGGCAACGCTTGAGTAAGCGTCATATCCCAGATAAAAGGTTGTTCTTTAGAATTATTCCTTTGAAGAACACAACATTGTAGCCAGATATTCGAATATAAAATATAATGTGTAGAATGTTGATCAAGAATAAAAAGAATAAAATTTGCCATTGTACTTATCAACACACGCGTTAAAAAAAATTCATATGGAAAAAATGTCTTCTTATTTAACCATGAATAACTTCAACGTAACTGTATTATATTATTGTACAGGTCGAGTTCTGAAAGGAAATTTTTGCAGTGACAAAAGAAAAAAAAAAGTTGATTTAGACGTGAACTAAATTCTGTTATGGTGAAGACTCTCTTTATTATTGCTCTTTAAATACATTTTGATATTATTAAAACTATTATTAGTTACAGTAGCTGTGGCCTAAGGGGAGAGTTTGTGTGTAGAGAGAGAGAGAGAGAGAGATTAGTTTTAAGATCAAAAGTAATTCAATTATTTACCCCTATTGCACACAAAACCATTTAGTATTTTCAATGAGAAACAAGTTTCTTTTATTCGCATACATTAATTTTCCGTAAATATCAAATATTAATCTGTTTGTTTCACATTTTTGTATGATCATTAAAATGTATACCAATAAAAGACACAGCATTCACATGAATGTATGACCTAAATACGCGATTAAAATTTCTGTATTGTTTCACAACACTTATGTTTTGTTTTATTTCTATCAAAGACAACGGTGTTTACCAAAACTTGAAAGGAATTTTCATTAAAGCATGCGTTTATTTGTAAACTGGAACATGGCGGTTACCCATACTGTATCGGAATTCATTAACTGTGAAAGGATTCTAACTTCTTTAGTAGCTTCATATCCCTGAGTTTTATTATTATTCTTCATATATAATTATTTTGCGTATCGTGCATTTACAAAAGACCACACATTACTATCAGTATTCGTGATTGAAATTCGACTCTGAAAAATCAGAAGGAATAAAAATTTTGGCCAAAACGAATAAGTAACACTTTTTCAAGGTCTTTGACTCTCCCACTTCTGACTGGATCAATGGACGGCGTTAGTTGTGAACAAATATCGTTATAAAGAAGTTCATTCCCGACGGCTTAACTCACAAAAGGAACTAGTCTCGATAAATAATGTTGGTTCCTTTCCTGATTCATACGCATTTTTAAGTACCCATTATTACGTATAGATGGAGGTAAATTCAGAGCCTAGCACCTCTAAATAAACTTTATATATATATATATATATATATATATATATATATATATATATATATATATATATATATCTATATATATATATATATATATACATATATAATAAATCTATATATATATATATATATATATATATATATATATATATATATATATATATATATATATATATATATATATATATATATAGAGAGAGAGAGAGAGAGAGAGAGAGAGAGAGAGAGAGAGAGAGTAGTATTTATGGTCACTTATTTACCAGATACATATGCAACTGTAATTGTCATAATTTTCTCTTGAAGGCTTCATTTTTTGCTCTTTTTGGATATTCTTGTCACTACAAGCCTGATGATCCATGTCCAAAGAAAATGTTCGAAGAAGTTGTGATTTCCGGTACCGGGAAACGAACCCAGGTCCCATGATCACAAAGAGGTCACGTTGCCGACCTGACCACAACGTGACTTCTTTGTGATTATGGGACCGCCTTGGTTTCGTTTTCCGTACCGGACATAGCAATTTTCTTCGAACATTTCTTTGGACTTGGATCTTCAGGCTTTGTAGTGACAAGCATATCCAAAAAAGAGCAAACAATTCAAGGCGGTTATGAGAAAATTATGAAAATTACAGTTGCATATGTATCTGGTAAATAAGTGACCAGTAAATACTCTCTCTCTCTCTCTCTCTCTCTCTCTCTCTCTCTCTCTCTCTCTCTACTCTCTCTCGCTCTCTCTCTATATATATATATATATATATATATATATATATATATATATATTTATATATATATATATATATATATAATATATATATATATAATATATAAGACATAGATGGCTATAATAACGAATCTGCAACAGCCTTCGAGAGGATCCAACGTAACTACCAAGGCATCTTGGGCATTGAATTTATATATTATGTTGGATCATTCACTCCGACAATTTACATTCCAAGGATAAACAAAATTATTGAAAAACGAGCTAGGATTTTTGAAATTAAACCTCATTCCTCTGAACCTTAAGAAAATTGGAGCTTCTTTAGTTATAAGGAGTAGCTTCAGGATTTCATGAGATCCAACATAATATATAAATTGTCAATGCCCAAGATGCCTTGGTAGTTTACGTTGGATCCTCTCGAAGGCTATTGCAGATTCGTTATTATAGCCATCTAGGTCTTAGTTATAGGACAGGGGGTCAAGAATATCCAATCCCGAATTTTCAAATATAAGGACTCATGCATCCAAATGTAAAATTAATTGGGAAAAAAGCATTTTTCAATAATAGGCACTACTAACAAACAGCCTACTTAACGACCCTTGAGTCTTTATTTATTTATCAAGCACCTCTCTCCAGGCTTAAACTCTAATGTTTTCTATTTTTCTTCGTCTCCTCTCTCTCTGGCTTAAGTGTTGTCTGGGCATGTATGAACTGTTGTGGTCACTTGGCTCTTTTCCTTACCTTGAATAGGTAGCCTTTCTCACTCATGTTTTGTTTTTATTTTAAAGTTTTTGATTATTTTTAGCTGATTTTTTTATTGGTAATAATTTGTACTTTTAACTTTCAAGTATTAAGTAAATTTTAATTATTGCAGACTGATGATGTGTTGAAGCAACATGAAACGTTTCTCATATAAATAAAGCATGCTTCTAAGACTGCTGTCTTACTGGGACATATATATATATATTTATATATATATATATATATATATATATATATATATATATATATATATATATATATATATATATATATATATATATATATATATATATATGATATATATATATATATATATATATATACTAATATATATATATATATATATATATATATATATATATATAGATTATCCCAAAATATTAAAATATCATCTACATATCTGAGGCACAGCATGTTTTTGGGTATTGTTCTAACATTTTGGATAATGGGTGGGGCAATTTAAACGAATTCCTTTCAAATTAAACTTGCATTAGTGCCCAGGATCAAATTTAAATGGGAAACAGACAACGAAAATCCTTTCTTGATTTATTTATTTAATTAGAGACACAACAGAATACAAATTTTACCATATGCAAAAAACCAGCATTTTCACTTTCATATACCTTACTTTAGTTATTGACAATTTCTATCAAGATATTGGCGTAGTCAGCAGCTTTCATCTTTAAGGAACTCTGACCATATACTTGAGAAAGCGATTCATAAAGGAAGTGTAATTTTTTACCGACCCCTCAAGACAAAAGACCAGAGAGACACACCCAACAATAAAATAAACAGATCCCACACCTGGACAGGATTACAAAACGGTGACACAGACTACCCCCCGTGAGGAAAATCTAACCCTTTTTGCCTTTACCTACCCAAATACCCTAGCTAAATCCCTGATTAACACCCAACAAGAGCTTATCCCCAAAAAACACGGGGAGTGTACGGAATTCCATTGCCTGGACAGTGATATAGTAAAATTACTTTCCCGATATTAACAACAACATAAATATGGGTTAGGTATGGACAACATAGGTCAGCTATTTTTAACCATGTAAATAACCATAACCACAGAATAAACTGGAATTTGTCATTATAATTTAAAGCAGCAAATGTCGGTACAAAAGCCAAATGGTGGAGTCAACCTTGATTAAATAAAAAAAGGTAATAAACATCGCAAATGGCGCCTGAGATTCTGATATCATAGATAAAATCTTTCATTCACCAATGTTTAACTATAGTGCGTTTACTATCCTAAGATCGCTGTGGTGTGGCTTGTACAGATATCGAACGTTGCCAATCTTCATGTTATGCTAATCATCATATTAGCTTCATGGGGTCTATTAAAATAGTTTCCATTTCTTGAAATGTGGTTCTTTGCTTGAATCAGATATTTTAGATATATCTTATTCCTTATATTCTCGTTAAAACCTCAGTTTTCATTAATGAAAATGAAGATATGGCATATTTTTTCCCCGGCGATGCCAGATCTGAGTTTAGGGGACTTATGATGTTTTAGAGGATTTATAAGATCATGGTCAATATCATTAAAGGATACTCGCTCTCGATCACCCACTGTGAATATGGACAGCCCAGCCCAAGTGACTCCACCCACCTCCTCAGGTCAAGAAAATATTCTATAATTTCCTGAAATACTTCATTATATAGAACATCATGAAGGATAGCCTTCGAAACTAATGTTTCGCAGGCTATCCAGGAAACATCTGAAGCAACAAAAGTGTCAGAAATGAATATTCGTAGACTCAACAAGGAAGCAAGAGAGACGGGAAATATAGTGGGAATCTCAGTGTTTCAAAAAAGAAAAGAGAAAGTGAGTCCTGTGACTGACTTGGATGATTTTGATAAAAATGTCTGTGAAGAAGGAATGGGTGGTTGTCTTTTCTAAGGGCATAATAGATCGATTGACTTATGAATTTATGTTTCAGTTCAAACACGGGAGCCAACAGGCCATTCAGCGCATCTATAATTATAGAAAGAGAAAGAAGGAAAATCTAAATATATTCGGGAGTGAAAATAAAATAAAGAAAAATTAACAGGGAAGAAGCAAACCCTTTCCCTTGAATCCCAAGGTTGTAGATAAAGCGAATCCTCCTTAGAAGATTATATCTGCGGGAAGCATTTAATGGGACTTACATACCTGTAGAATGATTCAACTCTACCTTTTCGACCTGACCCCACCAGAGCGATCTTAGAAAAGTAAACGCACTATAGTTTATAGAGAAATTATCAACTGTGGAAAACCCGGTGAAATAGCTTACCTGTGGGTGGATCTCTTAGTGTAAATACTGCCTTTTCTGTACCTTTTCTCATTCATTACCTCCCTGAAGGGGAAGACATCAGTCTCTGATATTAAACACACTCAATTTCTATAATTTGGAGTTTCCATGGGCTCTTTATATTAGATGGAATGCTATAGCAATAGAACATTTTTACCGGTCTCACACACACACACACACACACACACACACACACATATATATATATATATATATATATATATATATTATATATATATATATATATATATATATATATATATATATATATATATATATATATATATATATATGTATAGGTATGTATGTATATATATGCAATTGTGTCATTCCTGTTGCTCGCGGAAGCAGTATGATATTCAGTGCTTCAAATGTGTTTACTCAAGCGGTTAATTGGTAACACGCTAGCACTCAGAAAATGAAGAGTTCGTTAACCTGAATTGGGTGGGTAGTGACTAGCCGTGAGGAAGGATATGAGTCCACCATTCTTCTTTGGAAAACATTCTTGAAGGAATTTCTGGCCTTAACCTTAATTTTTTACAGGAGCGGCATTGAGGCATGTGAGTTCATTTGTTCATACCTTTGTGCCTCGAGTTTTGAACTTTGGTGAAATAATAATTTTATTCTGCTTTGGGCTGTAACATAGCCGTGACGTTTGAGTTCGAATTCGCCTGAATGGTGAGTTTTGAAAATAGACATTGATCACCCTATTTTCATTGTGTCATAGGTTGCAATATTTTTTTTATCTTGTACTATTTTTTACTCTCATGTGTTTGATGATGTGAAAACTTACAGTGCCCAGGACTAATAGGAGGTACGTATTTTAAAATGTTTTGCAGTATGGCCATGAATGACATATGTGTGTCATGTAGCACAATTATTGGGAAATGTATGAACTCAATACAATTTAGCTGCTGTGATAATATATAGCCAATTGAGACGAGAGATGGTCTTATTGGTGTTCTTATGGTAAAATGATTTTGGGAAATTGTTTATTTCCCTATATTTCTTGGTACTTTCTTTATTATAATTGATTATCATAACTAGCCTGTTTACCCTTTTTCTAATTTTTTCTAGGTAGGATAAGCTTCTTTTTTTCAAAAGGGATTTAATTTCACAAATGTTAGTTCAAAGGTTGTATTTAGAATGAGAGAGAGAGAGAGAGAGAGAGAGAGAGAGAGAGAGAGAGAGAGATGAGAGAGAGAGAGAGAGAGGGGGGAATTTATTGTCTAGGAGCTACACGTTACCAACTGGACTCAAGGTAGGACCGAAAAGGCCCTTCGTCAGTGTTTGACAAAGGGTCTTCAACACACAATCCCACACTCACACACACACACACACAATATATATATATATACATATATATATATATATTATATATATATATATATAATATATATATATACATATATATATTATATATACGCATATACATATATATATATATATTATATATATATATATATATATATATATATATATATATATATATATATATACTCATAAGTATTGTTTGAATTGGATGGACTATTTTCAATTAACATATTCTTAAAGTATTCCTGTAGTTAAATGCTGAATTAATATAATAGCTTTAGAAATGGTACTGAAGAGATGAAATTCAAATAATATTGTATACATTATCCCTAGTAAAGATTGTAATAAGATATACTTGTCAAAAAAAAAATAAAAACTAAAAACGCGATGTTCCTAATGAAATTATGCTGTTTTAAGAGTCCTAACTAGCAATGGTATTCCAGATCATTGACTTAGAACAGGCGATGTCATTAACTGGGATAGGTCATCTATAATCTACAAGGGCAACAACTATCAGAAAAGAAATCTTCTAGAAACAGTGTTCATTGAAGGTTACGAGCACAGGAATTTTAACCTTCCACCCTGGATTATCCCTGATCCTCTTTCCCGTCTTTTCTGATTGGAGAACATGCTGTCACAATCAAGAAATTGTAACCCCTCCCACCACACTCATTTTTGTATATAAAGATTTGTAAATTATTTTGTACTTATTGTGAGCTTGAACATTTTAGAATAAAATACGAGAGTAATAATTGTTCCAAGTCCTGGTTTTCACTCGCCTTCTTACGTGGGATTTTATGATATTCTTAAGCATGTGGACTCTTTTGTTACATTGAATATGGATGTAACGAGAAAATATTCTACTCCTGTTCCCTTTTCTGGCAGATGTTCTCTTTCAACACTATCCGACTTCGATGAAAATTCTTTCAAAGTGTCTACAAGAAAAAGTCATTCCCAAGTCTTTTTTTACCAAGAAGATTACGAATGGATAGTGAATCTCCCTTTAATGATTTATGCGTATTTTTCTCAAAATCATATAATATAAGTAGATAGAATTCAATAATTTCAAGAAACAAAATTTCCCAAAAAGTTTATAGATGCAGTTGTTAGAACAAAAAAAGATAAAGTTTATACATTACTGAATCTGATAAATCTAATAGTTTTGCAATAATGAATAGAAGTAATTATGTTGAAAAATGGAGAATTTATTAACTGACTCTAGCACTTACAAAAAATTAAAGAACGACCAATCAGCTGAGGTCATGAAAAATTTCAAATAAAAAATTATTCTTACTAAAAGAATTCGGCTCTATAAAATTAATTAACCCTTTGTATAAAATTATATTCACCATCAATGGTAACTTTTATGAACAAATATTTTGCATGGCTATGGGAAACCCCCTTTCAGCCCTTCGTTCTAAAATCTACTTGGATTTTTTTAGGCTTGACTTATTCTAAGGAATCTGTTATCCAAAGATTTTTGGTAAAATACGTAGATGATTGTTTTTGTATTATAAAAGCCAATGTAAATATTCATGATTTCCTAATACAATTGATAATCATGTACTTTTTATAAATGTCACAATAGGATATGATGAAAA
>NC_087220.1:14889137-14914137 GCF_015104395.2 Macrobrachium nipponense | reverse complement strand
TACAAATATTTTGGAAATAATGAATGCTTAGAAAATAAGAGCTTTATAGTTAAACATACTTAGAGTAGTTTTAGTTAATTTTTCAAATCCCATTTGAAATATTAAAAACACAAGCTGGTTTAATTTCGACGGATGCCTTTCAGATACTGAGGAGTGGGAAATTTTTTTATCACATCTTCTTTTGAGAATGAGTGACAGTCCTCTTCATCAACTACAAATGATGGCCTCCCAATACCAAAACCAGCTTGGCTGGAAACCTTTCTAAGGAAACAACCCTCATAGCAATCATTATCAATTACATCAACACGGGAAATATAGAGTAAAGAACGAGCTTTGCCATCTAGTTTAGTGATGACAAAGTCACCTTCAACAATATCATAATTCTGTTCTCCATCAGAGTTATCCTCCAATATTAATAAACTGCATGTCAACATCATATTCATCATCAGAAGATGACAGAGTTTCCTGATCAAATTCTGTTTCGACATTTTGAAACATTATTTTCTGTTGTTTTGTCCTTCATTGCTTTGGCAGCTGCTATATCATTGCAAACAAAAATGGTTGCCTGTGAGAACCCTTGTGCTACCTTTCTTTCTACCACCCTCTTGGTCCTTTTACGTGCAGCTGCTTTTGGAAATGAAAGTACATCAGTCGGAGGACTGATGTACTTACAGGTTGATGCACTAGAAATAGGGGAAGTGATATTTAAAGCTATTGCTCGTACCAATGAAGTAGTTTCTGGTTGACGAACTGATAAACTGTGACGTTGTCTGAACAATCGAAACCAATCTTTACCAGCTTTCTCTTCATCATGCCAGTTTTTAGGCATTTTGATATCATTCCTTTTAGCAAATTCAAAGGCCAAAGACCTAACTTTGTCAGTGCTTAGTTCATAGTACCCATCAGATAAAGCTATTATGTGAGGATGCCAAATCCTTTTCTTGCTCTTCGCTGAATACAATCTTTATCTGTGCTAGGTTCTTGTATCCTAATAATGTTTGTGGTCCATCTTTTTGATATTTGCAAAGAATCTCTTCAAAGTCATTCGATTAATTTTATATTCACGTGCAACTGTTTTAAACTTTCGCAGAGGCTTGTGTAGCCTTCACTAGGACATCTTGAGGTGTAGATGCTCTATTGGTTTTCCTAGTGTATGTACGGGGCATTTTGACCTAGAAAAAAAGCGTATAAAATTATGTATATAAAACTTATATATGTTAAGTAAATACATAGAATGTCGTACTATAATAGTAGCCTAATTTAAGTGCAAAATGAATATTTAGTTTAATACTTATAATCCTCATATAATGCATTTATTATACATAATTCATATCTGAAAAGTTTTGAGAGTGATGCATTAATATTGGGGTAAGATGATCACTGATCAACCTGCCCCACCTGCAAGTGATCATCGTACCCCCATTGCCACTATTTTCATCAAGATGATAAGATGACATATAAACAAAGTAATATGCAAAAACTGAAGGAGGTTAATATTACACAAAGGTTTTAAAGGTGCATGCAACTAATGAAATCAAACTTTCCTCTGGTATGTAGAGAAAAAGTTGAAATGGCCTGCTGTTCCGAATTTTACTCTGAGAGTCAAAATTACATTTTTTTTGTGATACTCCACAAACATGCTTCTTGAGCACATCATGTTTTCTCACAGAAAAACTGTTAGTGTCTATAGGAACTAGTAGGTGGTACCACAAGTCAATCTCTTATTTGCTTCTTACAGGAGAAGGGTGTGATCATCTTACCCACCTGATCATCTTACCCCACTCTCCCTATATATATATAATATATATATATATATATATATATATATATATATATATATATATATATATATATATATATATATATAGATATATATATATATATATATATATATATATAGATATATATATATACTATATATATAAATATATATATAGATATATATATATATATATATACTACTATATATATATATATATATATATATATATATATATATATATATGTGTGTGTGTGTGTGTGTGTGTGTGTGTGTGTATGTATGTAGTATGTATGTATGTATGTATAAAGGAAAATATTAAAATTATTAAACACCACAAAGTTAAACAGTGTTGGTTGGGAGGTAACCTTTTATTTCGGGATTCTGATATATAACCTGTAAACTCACATGGGGTCGTTTCAAAGAAGTCAAAATAAAGTTTGTCATTGATATTCTTTGCTGCAAATATTTTTTTTGTGTGGAAAAAGCATTCATACACACACACACACAGACACACACACACACACACACATATATATATATATATATATATATATATATATATATATATATATATATATCTATATATATATATATATATATATATATATATATATATATATATATATATATATATATATATATATATATATATATATATATATATGTAGGACTGCTTTCCACACAACAAAAATATATTCAGCAAAGAATATCAATGACAAACTTTATTTTGATTTCTTGAAACGACCCCATGTGTGAGTTACAGTTATATATCAGAATCCCGAAATAAAAGGTTACCTCCCAACCAACACTGTTTAACTTTGTGCTTAATCATTTTTATTTTCCTTTATGCTTCCTCCTCGAACTCTGATGAATTTGCATATAGATAACACTTTCCCTTTTCAATTACTTCACCTTTTATGTATCTTTTGAGACTCTGGGGAACTTAGAAACGAAACTATTCCCAACGAGTCATGATGGAAAAAGAATTGGTTCCAAAGTAAAAAACATTTCTGTTTCTATATGAAATCAATATTTGATTCTGACTTGAAATCTATGAAGTGACGAAAAATACTGACTGCGTTGCGTATGGGAAAGCATTTATATGTAGATATACCAGTTTTATATTCAGGAATAAAAACATATCAAACATGACTGGAAATATTCTCATCTGACAGATACTTTCAGCAACAGATTGTCAATTTGTTGTTAAACAAACTGCAGTAATTTTTATTTATTTTCATTTGTAACATATCAGACAAATAAAACTCTATGAACATTCCTAATACTTAAACGATATGCCACCTTCAATAAATTCATCTTTTTAATGAAATAGATATCAATATCTAGACTTGTTTCATACGGATAAATCATATAAAAAGAAGCATTCTATCTTGACAAAATGATTATGCAATGTGTCCGAACTGACGATGTTGAGTTGAAAGATCTTGAAGCAATCCATTGTTTCACTTTCCTACGTGTCTTCTACCTTTATTTATATATTTTTCACGTTCCAAATGTTCTTGTTTAAATTATATATATAAACATATACATACACACACACACACACACAACACCACACACACACACATATATATATATATATATATATATATATATATTATATATATAATATATATATATATATATATATATATATATATATATATATACTATATATATTATATATATATATATAGATATATATATAATACATATATATATATATATATATATATATATATATATATATATATATATATATATATATATATATATATATATATATAAATATACATATATATATAATATATATATATATATATATATATATATAATATATATATATATATATAGATATATATATATATATATAACTGAAAAAAAGGGAATTTGGAAACGTGATAAATATAATAAAATAAAGGTAGAAGTCATAAAGGAAAGTAAAACAATGGAGTACCGCAAGGTATAGAGTCCAAAATTCATCCTCTGGCTTCTTTATTTGGCAATAGTGTACTCGTGTGTTTGCTTTTTATCAATGACTCTTTTCCCTTCATGATCAACGAAAAGCAACGCTATTGCAACGATATGCCTCAAACCGAATCTCTTTGGCGCCATGTCACAATAACAGCTGCTTGTAAACTGACTGCATTCAATAAGGTAGATCCACACTTGTATGACAGTTTCTAATGGGTCATATAGGAAAATCATAGGAAAAGAGAGCAAAATAGCATGAAATATTTATGATGGTCTCAGAAGACATTGTGATTTTCGTTCATAGTAGTGCAAACAATTGTGATACGAAATGAATGACTCCATTGGAGGATTTTATTTAAAAAAATCATTGTCTCCAGGATTAATGGGGATTTCGTGTTATAAGACCGGGTATTCACTCTATAGCTCATGTTTCAAAATTTACTAGTGCAAACATTTGCAGGTTAACCCTCTTACGCCGGGGCCCTAAAAAATCAAACGTCTCCCGTATGCCGGGCCTGGTTTGGAGTGAGCGCGGAAGTGGAAAAAATAATTTTTTCAAAATTTACAGCGCGCGTACTTTTTAAGATTAAGAGTTAATTTTTGGTTTAAATCCTTTTTTTGTCATTGCCTGAAGTTTAGAATGCAATCATCAGAAATGAAAAAATAATATCATTATCATATATAAATAATGCGATATATGGTAGCGAAAAAAAAAATTCATACATAATTGTATTCAATCGCGCTGTGCGCCAAACGGTTAGAGGTAACAAGTTACTTTTTTTTTTCGTTGTAATGTGCACTAAATTGCGATCATTTTGATATATAACACATTGTAAAACGATAAAAGCAAAGACACAGAGAAAATATTATCACAAAATGATGCATGAATTCGTAGCGCGCGGATGTAAAAAAATAAAAAAAAATTTTTTAAAAAATTCACCATAAATCGAAATATTGTTATAGAGACTTGCAATTTGTTCGAAATGAGGAAAATGATTGAATATTACGATACTGTAAGAGTTTTTAGCCTTACAAATGCAGTTTTTTACCATTTCGAACGAGTTAAAGTTGAAGAACCGAATGTCGAATTTTTGTTAAAAGTTTTTTTTTTATATGCAATATAAAAAATATGAGAAATGCTACACCTTCCAATAATAAAGTTTTTGTTACTATTGTGCATGTTTTTGCGCACATTTTCATATATAAAACTTTAAAAAAAGCGTAATATGAAAAGGCTCAAATATTAGGAGAATGTGACACTACGCGTTTCCGAGATTTTCGGCCGAGAATCGGCGCGCGGACGGAATAAAAATATTTTTTTCAAATATTCACCATAAATCGAGATATTGTTCTAGAGACTTGCAATATGTTTTAAAATGAAGATAAATGATTGAATATACTAGACTGTAAGATTTATATGTTATAAATGCGTTTTTTACCTTTTCGGTTGAGTCAAAGTTGACCGATCGTAGTTTTTTTCGTACTTATCGTACTTTATATGCAAATATAAAAAAAATGAGAAATGCTACAACCTTCCAATAATTTTTGTTATATTGTGCATGTTTTTGCGACATTTTCAATATATAAACCTTTAAAAAAAAGCGTAATATGAAAAGGCACAAATATTAGGAGAATGTGACCTACGCGTTTCGAGATTTTCGGCCGAGAATCGGCGCGCGGACGGAATAAAAATATTTTTTTCAAATATTCACCATAAATTCGAGATATTGTTTCTAGAGACTTGCAATATGTTTTTTAAAATGAAGATAAATGATTGAATATTACTAGACTGTAAGATTTATATGTTAAATAAATGCGTTTTTTTTTACCTTTTCGGTGAGTCAAAGTTGACCGATCGTAGTTTTTTTCGTACTTATCGTACTTTATATGCAAATATAAAAAAAAATGAGAAATGCTACAAACCTTCCAATAATTTTTGTTATATTGTGCATGTTTTTGCGCACATTTTCATATATAAAACTTTAAAAAAAGCGTAATATGAAAAGGCACAAATATTAGGAGAATGTGACCTACGCGTTTCCGAGATTTTCGGCCGAGAATCGGCGCGCGGACGGAATAAAAATATTTTTTTCAAATATTCACCATAAATCGAGATATTGTTGTAGAGACTTGCAATATGTTTTAAAATGAAGATAAATGATTGAATATTACGAGACTGTAAGATTTTTATGTTAATAAATGCGTTTTTTTTGACCTTTTCGGTTGAGTCAAAGTTGACCGATCGTAGTTTTTTTCGTATTATCGTACTTTATATGCAAATATTTCAAAAATGATAAATGCTACAACCTTCCAATATTTTTTTATATTGTGCATGTTTTTGCGCACATTTCCATATATAAACCTTTAAAAAAAGCGTAATATGAAAAGGCACAAATATTAGGAGAATGTGACCTACGCGTTTCCGAGATTTTCGGCCGAAAATCGTCGCGCGGAGGGGAAAAAAAATTATTTTATTTTTTTCAAAAATTCACCATAAATCGAGATATTGTTCTAGAGGACTTGCAATATGTTTTAAAATGAAGATAAATGATTGAATATTACTAGACTGTAAGATTTTTATGTTATAAATGCGTTTTTTTTTTTTTACCTTTTCGGTTTGAGTCAAAGTTGACCGATCGTAGTTTTCGTGACTTATCGTACTTTATATGCAAATATTTCAAAATGATAAATGCTACAACCTTCCAATATTTTTTTTTATATTGTGCATGTTTTTGCGCACATTTCCATATATAAAACTATTAAATAAGCGTAATATGAAAAGGCACAAATATTAGGAGAATGTGACCTACGCGTTTCCGAGATTTTCGGCAGAGAATCGGCGCGCGGACGGAATAAAAATATTTTTTTCAAATATTCACCATAAATCGAGATATTGTTCTAGAGACTTGCAATATGTTTTAAAATGAAGATAAATGATTGAATATTACTAGACTGTAAGTAATTTGCTTACCCCCAAAAAAATATAATATATATATATATATATATATATATATATATATATATATATATATATATATATATATATATATATATATATATATATATATATATTATATATATATACGTATATATATAATTTTTTTTTATCGTAAAAATATATATATTACATTCTTCGATTCTGGTACCAATACATAAATAAAAGGAATGCAGGTGACACTTCTCTTTCGCATACAATGAAATGTCTTATTATTATTTTTATCATGCACACATTCAGATATATAAAAAATTGTAATAAATATAAATTAAATATAAATAAATGCAGAATACTCACTCGTAATCCTGACTCTTCGTTCTATTCTTGTTTTCTCCCTCCTCCATTGAAGAGTCTTGCATTTTTTTTTTCCTCTCGACATGACGAGGTACAGGTGGGAGGAGGGAGACGCGCGCCCTTACGGCCGCTGGGATAGGGCGCGGTTCCGTGCGCCCTCCCTTGACCGCCGCTGAGTCGCACTCCAATACAAGGCCACATGTGGTATTTGCGGTCACACTCCCCGAACCTGCATAGAGCTATCTTGCAGGTGCGACAGAAGAACCGGGTGTCTCTCCTTCTGCCATTCATATGGCACACCCGGCACCGTTTCTGCCTGCGCCCTTCTAGGAGATCCAGTGTGATCCCCTGGCATTAGCCGACACGGAGGGTCCACTACCCGACGAGAAGGGGCGCGGGTGGGGGCGTCAGCAGGGGCGCAGGAGGGGCGTCAGCAGAGGGGCGGCAGGCAGCAGGGGCGGCGGCAGAGCAGGGGCGGCGGCAGCAGGGGCGTCAGCAGCAGGGGCGTCGGCAGAAGGATGACCGAAGTTGGCACCCCGAAGGTCTGCCCTTTCCTCTATGGGTAGATCTACAGCTCGGGGCAGGGGGGCAGACATGGAAGGCCACTCATTGGGATCAAAGTTGATGAGGGCTTCCCCGGCTGCCTCAAGGAAACTGTAAGTGGCTATCCTCCGTAGATCGGGACCGTAGTACCCACAGTAGAGTACGTAGGCATTTTGGAGGGCCAACTGAAGGATGTATTTGATTTGAGCTTCTGTGTCCACCTTCGGTTCTCCTGGCGAAGGGATAATATTGGATGAGTGATCAAAGAGATCAACTCCTCCCATGTGCCTATTGTAGTGACCAATGACGGTAGGGCGCTCAACACGAAACTGCTCATACACAACTCGGCCCTGTCGACGCGTCTTCTTCCGCTGCACGATCTCCTCTTGGACAGGTTCATGGCTCGTCGTAATCATGGGGACGAGTCGGACACCCTTCCAACAGATGACGAAGACAGCTCCCTTCCGCCGCCGACTGTCTCTCCTCTTGCCAGATGTTGCTGATGGCTAGCGTACCTCTGAGGGAATTCGGGGCCCCACGCACCAACGAAGGGTACCACTGACGTGAACACCTGCATCATACAGTTCCTGGGCCAGGGATCCGAGTTATAATAATTATCCATAAACAGGTGGTATCCCTGGTTACGGAAAACGATCCACAAGCTCGAAAACAGTGTCACGATCGTGGAGAAGACCCCGGAATACACCGAAAAGTCCACGACGTAGCCAGTGTTGGCCTCGGTAATAAAAAAAAAATTTCACGCCCATATTTCTTCGGCTTCTTGGGGTTATACACTTTGATGCTTAGACGTCCTTTGTAAGGCATCATCCCCTCATCTAAAGAAAGGTTCTTTCCAGGAATCACGAGAGTTTTACAGCGTTCACGAATATATTCCAACATGGGGCGCACTAAAATGAGGCGATCAGAGTTATTCCGGGGTATGGCCCTTCGGTTGAGGCGTTAAAATATCTGTCCAACGCCAGGAAAGTATACGGGGCATAATGCCGGGCACATAGGGCGTACATAAAAGAAAAATTACGCCTCCAATACATCCTGACGTCGGCAGCAGGAATCAATCCAAAAAAAACGTGGAGCCCCAAAAAATGCGCCATGTCAGAGAGGTCGCAGCCTCGCCAGTGATAAGATAAATGTCGTGCGTAGTTCATCACGGCAATACCTGGCGTAGTCCACCGTCTTGCTACCAGGTACTCCAGCAATTCCGACGTAAGGAAAAGCTGAACAAAACCCAGAGCAGTCAGGGGAACAGGTACGGTGAGGCCAGGATTTGCCGTAAATGGATGCATGGTAGGTGGTGTGGGGTCCTCTGTCACCCATCGTCGCTCTCGGACGACCCTAGGCTAGCACGACTATCCGACCTGCTACGTGCCCCTGCGCTGCGCGCGCGCGCGGGCACGAGCGCGGGCACGAGCGCGGGCACGATTTCCCACACGAACCCCCCTCACTGGCCCATCTCCCTCACTCAAGCCTTCGCTTTCTGTATCCCCATCATCATCACCAACAACTTGATCCTAAATCATCGTCCTCCCCTCCTCAGATTCCCCCTCATAAGCACTATAACTACTAAATTCTAGTTCACTTTCGGGATGTGGACCCTCGAACGGACATTGGGGGCAAATAATCCTCGTCATCACTATGATCGGGAGTAATGTCCTCGTCACTGGATGACCAACCGCCATCAAAAATGAGGACTTGCCAAATGCTCTCGATCGAGCTCCGATAAATAATCGTCAATGTCTCTTTGTTGAGCCCCTCCCAAATTCCTACGAATGCCCCTAAGGATGGCACGATGTTTCCTTGGGGTTACTAACGGCAAATGAGACACATTCGAAGCACTTTCATCGGACACGTGGTCGCACAGAACGGCGTTGAGGACCGAGGTCAGGTTGGGTGCTGGGTCCTTCGCCAGCATCCAAGTCCAAAACTCTTCTAACACGATCCCTTCCGACGGGTAAACGCGCCTTTCGCGTGTCATACGACGGTCAGACATCTCTATGAACGTTCTGTACCAACACAAATGTTCAAAGTCTCGCACAAGCTCAGTCAAACACGATTGCGGCAAAAGATCGCTGACGGATGATGCTACGATGATGCTGGCTGGAGCGAGAAGGAAGGATTCCGCGCATGCGCACTTGGTCACGCTTCAAAAACAAACAAGGCCTTGATCCGTGATCTCCCAGCATCCCCCAAGGCGCGTGATTCAAAAGTTTTCGGCTGGTAGGCCTATAAGTATTTTTCCGCGAATTTTAAAAAAAACTTTTTTGAGTCGACGTATGGTACGTCCAATCGGCATACGGGAGACATTTTGACTCGACGTTTAATACGTCCAATCGGCGTAAGAGGGTAATCAGTTTCATTACATAGCAGTTTGTAGCGAATGTGATTATAACGTATTTAGAGATAAACTAAGAGTTATGAACACTTCATATTGTTTCTTTTATTTTTTTTTCAGAGATGCGACAGTGGATGGAAATTACTGTGAAACACAGATAACAGATTGAGTGATGCTTTAGGACATATGTATTGTTACGTAAAACAATTATTAATAAAATGATATCCATTTAGTGAATCATATGTTATCCTTTTCTATTTTATGTTTATTACCTTACGTGAATCATATGCTATCCTCTTTTATTTTGTTTTGGTTTTATCTTTATTTGATGATGCTGGCTCCAAAGAACAACCAAATAAATCTTTTTTCTTCCTAAATAAAAATATTTGTTTGATACACCATATTCATTACCATCAATGACCAATGAAAATATCTATTCAGTAACTGACACAAAAAGTAAAATTTGCCTGCACTTCACGCTAGGCATGAAGGGTATTGATTAGTTTGAAAAAAATGTAGTGTTCTCTTACAAGAATGCCATTAAAGATATTCTAATTAAGAATAGTCCTGTAACAAATAACAACATCATTTACAAAATTCCTTGTACGGATTGCCCATCTTTTTACGTTGGTAAGTCAAGTAAAAAATTGTGTACGTATTAAGCAGTATATGTATTCAGTTAGAAACAGCCCAGACTTCAAATGCTACTGTTTTATCCATCTGAGTGAAAAATCTCATTGTATTAATTAGGGTGACAACCTCTGTAATTGCTAGATCTAATGATTATGTTTCAAGAAATTTACTGGAATCAGCAATTATACAAATCACTAATAAAAGCAACCTAAATCTTAGTCTGGGATTGTACCATTTGGACCAGTATATTTGTAAAATGTTTATGAAGGACCTTAAAATAAATGAACTACTAATTAATTAGTACCTCATGTATATAGCTATTATTTCTCTCTCCTCTCTCTCTCTCCCTCTACTCTCTCTCTCCTCTCTCTCTCGCTCTCTCTCTCTCTCTCTCTCTCTCTCTCTTGCTCTATATATTTATATCCTTTTTTCGTTTTTTCACTCATTTTTTGGGAACATTTTTGTAAATTTCATGATAATAAGTTGTATATGCCACCGTGTTTTTTTTCAAAATGTATTGTTGTGTGGATGAATCATCTGTTGACCACCCGTGTGTACTCCTCCAAGGTGTGGCTGCCTAAAAATCGCTAATCTTGCCCTCAGACGTTTCCTCGTTTCTGTAGAGTGAAATCGACCTTATTGGTAATCTTGTAATGTCAGTTTTGATAATAAGCCTACTTTTGCTTTGTTTATTCTCTGTATGATCAGTTGTGCCTGAGTAAAGGTTCGTGCTAGACTGAAAGTTCTTTAGCTATCTCGCTTTTCATTTTTTGCTACGTGGCAAAAACCTTTATTTATACATAGCATCACGTTTTATATACCTCGTGATCAAGTTATTCAATATATATATATATATATATATATATATATATATATATATATATATATATATATATATATATATATATATATATATATATATATATATATATATATATATATATATATATATATATATATATATATATATATATATATATATATATATATATATATATATATATATATATATATATATATATATATATATATATACATAATATATATATATATATATATATATATATATATATATATATATATATATATATAATATATATATATATATGACTGGTAAAAGTGTTCTGTAACAACAGAATTCCATCTAATAAAAGGAGCCCATAAAAAACACCAAAATGTAGAGAGAAAAGTACTATATTTCAGAGACTGCTGTCTCTCTCTTCAGGTATATGAATGAGAAAAGTTTACAGAAAAGGTGGTATTTATACCAAGAGATTCGTCCACAAGTAAGCCTATTTAGGTCACCCCCGCTGATAATCTTCCTTTAATCTTCTTAAGCGTTGGTTGAATGAACACTGCGTCGACTATGTCTGATGTCCAATTCCCTTTTGAGATGTTCATTACCCTGCTTCTCTTTTATTAAGGCCGATTCCATCATTTGAATCTTGTACCGGCAGTTGCTGCTATAAATTACACGTGACATATTCCAGTTTATTCTATGGTTATGTTCATTTATATGATTGAAAATAGCCGATTTCTGTTGTCCATACCTAACTGACCGTTTGTGTTGTATAATCTCTGGGGAAGTGATTTACCTGTAAATCCGATGTAAGATTGGTCACAGTCCTGGCATGGGATCTCATATACCCCAGAGTCTTTGGGCGATGTCTTTTGTTGGGAACGTTGAATCAGGGATTTGGCTAAGGTATTTGTGGGTAGGTAAATGCAAAAGGGTTGGATTACCCAAGGGTGTGAGTTACTCTCTTAATCGTCTCCAGGTGGGGAATTTTTATTTTATTGTTGGGTGTGTCTCTGGCTTGTCTTTAGGGGGTCGGTAGAAAATTACGTTTGCTTTTTGAATGTGCTTTCTCATTATATGTCAGGATACTTTAAAGATGAAAGTTGCTTGCGAATTAGTTCAAATTCTTTTTCCAGGAAATCTGGGGAACAAATTCGTAAGGCTCTTAGGAATAGGTTGCTGGCTAGACCTATCTTGATAGTATTGTCATGATAGTAAAAGTAGTGAATATATGAAAGTGAGAACGTTGTTGGTTTTTCGTATATGGTAAATTTGTATTCTGTCGTGTCTCTGATTATTAGAACATCAAGAAAAGGAATTTTGTTGTCTGTTTCCCTTTCAACTTTAAATTTGATGCTGGGCACTAATGCGTTTAATTTTGAGAGGAATTCATTAAAATTACCCCACACTTATTATCCCAAAATGTTAGTATGTCATCCACGTATCTCATCCACAGCATGTTTTTGGGTTTTATTGCATTTATTACTGTAGTTTCAAGTATTCCATGTACAGAGTGGCTAAATAGGACTTAAAGGACTACCCATACTACACCCGAATTTTTGGTTGTAGAATGATTCCCCGAATGAAAATACGTTATTAGATGCACATAATTCAACTAACTTTATTATTTTGTCAAGTGCCAAAGGGAAATGATCTGAATAGGGGGATAATTTTTCCCTTAAAAACTGAAGAACGTCCTGTACTGGTACTTTTGTGAATAGGGAGTCTACGTCAAGGCTTAAAAGTTTTATGTTGTGAAGTGGTATATGTGCTTCTCTGAATTTGTGACAAAAGCTTCCGAATATTTGATGTGACTGGGAGAAAAAGTGCCTAAAAAATAAAATAAAATTCCCCACCTGGAGACGATTAAGAGAGTAACTCACACCCTTGGGAAATCCAACCCTTTTGCATTACCTACAAATACCTTAGCCAAATCCCTGATTAACGTCCAACAAAAGACATCGCCCAAAGACTCTGGGGTATATGAGATCCCATGCCAGGACTGTGACCAATCTTACATCGGATTTACAGGTAAATCACTTCCCCAGAGATTAATACAACACAAACGGTCAGTTAGGTATGGACAACAGAACTCGGCTATTTTCAATCATATAAATGAACATAACCATAGAATAAACTGGAATATGTCACGTGTAATTTATAGCAGCAAACTGCCGGTACAAGAGTCAAATGATGGAATCGGCCTTAATAAAAGAGAATCAGGTAATGACATCTCAAAAGGGAATTGGACATCAGACATCGTCGACGCAGTGTTCATTCAACCAACGCTTAAGAAGATTAAAGGAAGATTATCAGCGGGGGTGACCTAAATTGGCTTACTTGTGGACGAATCTCTTGGTATAAATACCACCTTTTCTGTAAACTTTCTCATTCATATACCTGAAGAGAGAGACAGCAGTCTCTGAATATAGTACTTTTCTCTCTACACTTTGGTGTTTTTTATGGGCTCCTTTTATTAGATATATAATATATATATATATATATAGATATATATATATATATATATTATATATATATATATATATATATATATATATATATATATATATCTATATATATATATATATATATATATATATATAGTATATATATATATATATAATATATATATATATATATATACTATATATATATATATATATATATATATATATATATATATATATATATATATATATATATATATATATATATATATATATATATATATATCTATATATATATATATATATATATATATATATATATATATATATATATATATATATATATATATATATATCTATATAATATATCTATATATATATATATATATATATATATATATTATATATATATATATATAATATATATATATATATATATATATATACATATATATATATATATATATATATATATATATATATATGTATATATATATATATATATATATTATTATATAAATTATATATATATATATATATATATATATAAGTATATATATATATATATATATATATATATATATATATATATATATATATAATATATATATATATATAGTATTATATAATATATATATATATATATATATATCTATTAGATCTAATAAAAAAAAAAAAAAAAAAAAAAAAAAGGGGAGCCCAAATAAAAACACCAAAATGTAGAGAGAAAAGTACTATATTTCAGAGACTGCTGTCTCTCTCTTCAGGTATATGAATGAGAAAAGTTTACAGAAAAGGTGGTATTTATACCAAGAGATCCGTCAACAATTAAGCCAATTTAGGTCACCCCCGCTGATATTCTTCCTTTAATCTTCTTAAGCGTTGGTTGAATGAACACTTCGTCGACGACATCTGAGATCCACGCCCCTTTAGAGATGTTCATTACCTGCTTTCTCTTTTATTAAGGCCGATTCCATCATTTGACTCTTGTACCGGCAGTTGCTGCTATAAATTACATGTGACATATTCCAGTTTATTCTATGGTTATGTTCATTTATATGATTGAAAATAGCCGAGTTCTGTTGTCCATACCTAACTGACCGTTTGTGTTGTATTAATCTCTGGGGAAGTGATTTACCTGTAAATCCGATGTAAGATTGGTCACAGTCCTGGCATGGGATCTCATATACCCCAGAGTCTTTGGGAGATGTCTTTTGTTGGACGTTAATCAGGGATTTGGCTAAGGTATTTGGGTAGGTAAATGCAAAAGGGTTGGATTTCCCAAGGGTGTGGGTTACTTTCTTAATCGTCTCCAGGTGAGGAATTTTTATTTTATTGTTGGGTGTGTCTCTGGTCTTGTCTTTAGGGGTCGGTAGAAAATTACGTTTGCTTTTTGAATTGCTTTCTCAATTAGTATATGGTCAGGATACTTTAAAGATGAAAGTTGCTTGCGAATTAGTTCAAATTCTTTTTACTGGAAATCTGAGGAACAATTTCGTAAGACTCTTAAGAATAGGTTGCTAGCTACACCTATCTTGATAGTAATGTCGTGATAGCTAAAGTAGTGAATAATGACAAAGTGAGAAACGTTGGTTTTTGTCTGGTAATTGGTAAATTTGTATTCTTGTCGTGTCTCTGATTATTAAAACATCAAGAAAAGGAATTTTGTTGTCTGTTTCCCATTCAACTTTAAATTTGATGCTGGGCACTAATGCGTTTAATTTTGAGAGGAATTCATTAAAATTACCCCACTTATTATCCCAAAATGTTAGGATGTCATCCACAGCATGTTTTTGGGTTTTATTGCATTTATTACTGTAGTTTCAAAGTATTCCATGTACAGATTGGCTAAAACAGGACTTAAAGGACTACCCATCTACACCCGAATTTTTGGTTGTAGAATGATTCCCCGAATGAAAATACGTTATTAGATGCACATAATTCAACTAACTTTATTATTTTGTCAAGCGCCAAAGGGAAATGATCTGAATAGGGGGATAATTTTTCCCTTTAAGAACTGAAGAACGTCCTGTACTGGTACTTTTGTGAATAGGGAGTCTACGTCAAGGCTTAAAAGTTTTATGTTGTGAAGTGGTATCTGTGCTTCTCTGAATTTGTGACAAAAATCTTCCGAATGTTTGATGTGACTGGGAGAAAAAGTGCCATAGAAAAGGAGAAAGGAGGCCAGCAAACCATTTAGAAATTTTGTAATTGAAAGCTCCGGCGTCAGTTTTTAAGGGAAAAATTATCCCCCTATTCAGATCATTTCCCATTGGCGCTTGACAAAATAATAAAGTTAGTTGAATTATGTGCATCTAATAACGTATTTTCATTCGGGGAATCATTCTAAAAGCAAAAATTCGGGTGTAGTATGGGTAGACCTTTAAGTCCTGTTTTAGCGAATCTGTACATGAAATACTTTGAACTACAGTAATAAATGCAATAAAACCCAAAAACATGCTGTGGATGAGATACGTGGATGACATCCTAAAAAAAACATTTTGGGATAATAAGTGGGGTAATTTTAAATGAATTCCTCTCAAAATTAAACGCATTAGTGCACAGCATCAAATTTAAATTTGAATGAGAAACAGATACAAAATTCCTTTTCTTGATGTTTTAATAATCAGAGACACGACAGAATACAAATTTACCATATACAGAAAACCAACGTTCTCACTTTCATATATTCACTACTTTAGCTATCACGACATTACTATCAAGATAGGTGTAGCTAGCAACCTATTCTTAAGAGCCTTACGAATTTGTTCCCCAGATTTCCTGGAAAAAGAATTTGAACTAATTCGCAAGCAACTCTCATCTTTAAAGTATCCTGACCTCATATAATTGAGAAAGCAATTCAAAAAGTAAACGTAATTTTCTACCGACCCCTAAAGACAAGACCAGAGACACACCCAACAATAAAATAAAAATTCCTTACCTGGAGACGATTAAGAAAGTAACCCCACACCCTTGGGAAATCCAACCCTTTTACATTTACCTACCCAAATACCTTAGCCAAATCCTTGATTAACGTCCAACAAAAGAACATCTCCCAAAGACTCTGGGGTAATGAGATCCCATGCCAGGACTGTGACCAATCTTACATCGGATTTACAGGTAAATCACTTCCCCAGAGATTAATACAACACAAAACGGTCAGTTAGGTATGGACAACAGAACTCGGCTATTTTCAACCATATAAATGAACATAACCATAGAATAAACTGGAATATGTCACATGTAATTTATAGCAGCAACTGCCGGTACAAGAGTCAAATGATGGAATCGGCCTTAATAAAGAGAAGCAGGTAATGAACATCTCTAAAGTGGCGTGGATCTCAGATGTCGTCGACGAAGTGTTCATTCAGCCAACGCTTAAGAAGATTAAAGGAAGATTATCAGCGGGGGTGACCTAAATTGGCTTAATTGTGGACGGATCTCTTGGTATAAATACCACCTTTTCTGGAAAGGCTTTTCTCATTCATATACCTGAAGAGAGACAGCAGTCTCTGAAATATAGTACTTTTCTCTCTACATTTTGGTGTTTTTATGGGCTCCTTTTATTAGATGGAATTCTGTTGTTACAGAACATTTTTACAGTCATATATATATATATATATATATATATATATATATAATATATATATATATATATCTATATATATATATATATATATAATATATATATATATATATATATATATATATATATATATATTATATATGTATATAATGTTTTGTCCTTTCTTAAAAAATTTATCTATACCACTAAATGCTTTCATACCGTATCCTTCAGCAAAGAAATTAATTCTGTGTTTAGCAAAGTAATATTAGCGGTATCACTATGAATGCATTATTATTAACTGGAAGCTATTCTGAAGTGATAACAAACATCCTGAGGCAGGCACATAATTTTTTTTTTGGCAAAGTCACGAGAGACAGAGAACTCTTACTTTAAACAAGTGATTTATGTTCATGACCGAACGAGGAACTTTCCCTGGCAACACCGTTGCTTTTATCTCTTCTGAGCTTAACTCGGATTATACACGAGTACAGTTGGGGAGGACGTTCTGTATTGAGAAACCTGGCAAGCAACAATATTATTAAGTTTTCATCTCTTATTGCCTTGTTTGATATGTAAAATAAAACACTCTTTCAATATATGGTAATTGTGACACTAGGGCATTAACTGATGAAAATTCTTCCAAAATCATAAAAATAAGTGTTTTTCCATGAAGTTGGACAAAAATATAAACTGATTTGATCTTTAGATCAGGTTTTCGCAAAGTAAAGAGGGCTAATAAACTTTCTTATTATATTTTTCACATTATTGCAATCTATGAATTACTTTATCACTTTAGACATCCCCGTAGAGAAATATTGATTAAAAGTACTACAAGATCCTTAACAGAACTTATTTTAGACCATTTTTAGCTATCTGTAAAAGAAAACTGTTGAGATGATTTTTTTGTCTGTCAGTCCTCCCTCAGATCTTGAAAATCACTGAGGCTAGAGTGCTACAAATTGGTATGTTGATCATCCACCCGCTAATCATCAAATATAGTAAATTGCAGCCCTATAGCCTCAGTAGCTTTTAATTTATTTAAGGCTAGAATTAGCCATGTTCGTGCGTCTGGCACCGCTATAGGTGACAACCGCACAGACCACCACCGTGCCGTGGCCGGAAGTTTCATACATCATTATACACTGAACAGGAAACTTGATTGCGCCGAAGAAACTTCAGCGCATATATTTGAACATTGAAAGATAATTCGGTGCTCAGTGAATCAGACGATTTGAAACGAAATGCACCAGAAGGCCCAAATGCTCCAGTATTATGCACTTGTGACCACCCGATAATGTTAAGGCAGGAATAAAGATCAACAAACGCATCTCAGGTGAAACGGAAGTAGGACCAAACCTGTTTTTTTAGGTAAAGTAACGCATTTATCTCTCGTGATTATTTTATTAGTAATAATACTCCGGAAAAAGATCACTAACAATCACGTTTTCACAAAGAATTTGACCGATTGCCCTTTGGATTTCCCAACTGAAATGTTATAATCAAATCCTTGTTTTTTATTTTACTGATACTTTTCACGATTGGGACGACTATTGTGAGATATGAATAAAGGACTCTTTGTTGGGGCGTTGGACGCTTTGTCTTTTAGTTTTCACAAAAATGTATTTATTGTTAAGAATTGGAAATTTTTATTTGTAATTTCCACATATTTCGAGTCTTTTGACCTGTAACATAAATGGCGAGCTCAATAACTGTTTCTTCAATGGTTAATGAACCAATTTTTTTTTACCGTCAGCTGTATAAATACCGAAATACTTTTGTGAAATATATTGAACCAACCCGCCATGGCACCCTCTACTAATTGAACATCTCTGAGGCTCCATTTTTAAAAAAATCAATTGCGCTTTTTATACATAAAATATTTGATTACAAGAACAGAAGTTACGATAGAAATTTTTTTTTATCAAATTAAAAGGCGTGATTTCATTTGTTAGATAGATGGAGGTACAAAGAATATTCCGTATTTTGTGGTTCGTTTGTTGAATAAAGTTCTCTCTTGTCCAAAGTATGCCTTAAGAATTATTAAAAATATATATTAAAGTACATTTAGAACCACGTGTGTCCAGAGTTTAAGAACAGTCCCAATGTCAGTCTCAGATTTTTTCGGATTTCCTAAAGACTATCATCTCGAAATTTTCTTTTGGTCCAAATTCCAGTCAGTGAAGGAAATCTGATTGTTTCTTGGTGAACTCATATTTTATATCGACTTCTTAGATGTCTTTTTATTTATTTGGGATGATTAATCTGAGTTTAATTAGAATATAATTGCATAAAAGCCGAAGATTTCATATTTTGTCTCATCTCAGTTCCTTGTTTAATCGAAAGGGAAGGTTTGATATTAAAAGACAAGAATTCCGATTTAAACTTCAATTTCATATCTCTTCTTTTCCAGCAGCAGCTTAAGCAAAATCTCAATATTGAAGTCACGCTTGTTTCTCTTGACCTCTTTTTATCGAAATGAAGTGGAACATCCAAAAGAAAACTTTCATAATAATTGCATCTTGGAATTAAGCTCTCTCTCTCTCTTTCCGTCCTGAGTACAAAGGGAGGGCTATTGGTCTAGTGGCAGGTGGCAAAATGCAATCAATCTCGTCGGTAGTATATGTTTACCACAAGGCTTTTTTGCGTATTTTCTTAAAATAAAAAAGTAGACACGAATGTTTGGAAATTCCTGTCTGAGAGGAAAATCCGTTATAATCATATGTAATTTCCATAAGCATGAATATTATGATGATAAGAGCAACATATATGTATAACAATATGCTATCAACATAACATGTAATGCATTGGTAAGATTTTGGATATATTTATGTTTGGGGATTATGAAAGACCTGGGGAGAAGATGGAATTATTATTATACTTTTGTTTAAGAAACGATATATGAGACTGTCGTCATGGCAGTTTATTTTATGGCCTGCAATAAAAACATGGAAAACTTAAATCATATTTTGCATTCAGTGCTGATGTTTGATGTATTCGTAAGATTTTAAAAATGCTGTCAACACATAGTAAGAGTTGTCAAATCATTAGACTGATAGCTTATCTATGTCTTACCTAAGAAATGTAATTCTATGATGTTGATTAATCTTTTTATTTCATCTAAGTTAAAAAAATAAGAAATACAGAACATTACCATTAATCAAACATGTTTAAAGAATTTGTATAAGACAGGAATGCTTGTTGCCATAAACCGATTTTGCCGTTGTCATATTTTAGCGAGAGAAATGAATCACTCCTTATGACCATCTTGCAAATGGAATCCCATGGAAATCCTTTCTGCTGATCTTCCAGATACAGGAACTATAGATCAGAAAATGAAGACTAAACAAAGATTAAATTCTTCCATTCAGTGATGTAATTAATTGGAAAAGTGTGTTTTAGATATTATGCTTAAAATTAAGATTAAAAATTCCTGACCTAGGAACATGGAAAATACAACCTATAAGTGTTATTAATCCAAATATAGTTACAACACAAAATCAGGTCAAGTACCTGGACTTCAGATCTTTGAGATATTTGCCCAATGCTCTTTAGAAGCTGGGAGGAACCACCAGTTTTCCTACAACTGAGAAAAAGGTGGAATGAAAACATAAAAACTCAACGAAGCTCCTATTCTTAATTGAATAGCCCAAACTCTGTTAAAGAATAAACAATGAAAGTCCCAAGTTGTTTCTTGGCTGTAATCCTACCAGGTAAAATATTCGTACCTATAAAAAGCTGATTTGAAACTTTGTCCTTCTACATCAGGAAGGAACGGAGGTAGAGTATAGGATGCAAGGAGGATGCAAAACTGACATATGAGACAATTAAATAAAGCCTCTTCTCACATGGAATGTGTCGACAGAAAAAAAGATAATTCGAGAGGTGGATCACCGAATGTCTTCAAGAACATATTTAAGTGACCAAAAGATCCTACACAGGACAGGACTGCAACAACCAGACATCGATCTATCAATAGGGATTAATAATTCACAGTCACCCTGACAGAGTAGCGGTCCCACAGAAAACTTTACGCCATGTAAAATCTTGAAGGCTGCTCTCTGGAAGCTAAAGATGAATATAAATTGTTTCTTAGCACATCAAAAGCCTCCAAAATATTCAGAACGTAAGCAAATACACAGCTTTATAACTATGTAGTTAGAATTAGTCAGAATTACGTTTTTCTTTTTTCCTCATTATTTTTGTCGCAGGTTTGTCTCTCCTGCACGCTCCCATCCTCTCTCTCTCTCTCTCGTCCTCTCTCTCTCTCTCTCTCTTAATGATTATTTATTAATTGTTGGTAATGTCTATGAATTGTGTATCCTATAGCTAGATAACATTTTGTTAAATGACAAACCCTCTGCCACCAGAAGCCAGTTACAATTAGTTTCGGTCTGACCTGGTGGAGAGGCTGAATAATCACGAAATATATTCTGCATTACTAAATTATTGTGAAACACTAAACTATTATAATCAAAGTCAAAGATGATATACATTTTTTTATTCCACAGTAATTTAGTATTATTGGATATTCTTGCAGTCCTAAATTAAATCTGTCATCAAGTATTGTCAAAATACACGATCAAGTAAAAAAAAAAATCATAAAATGACTAATAAAAAGCAATAACCTAGTATGACCAATAGGTAACTGGAAGTCCCAGAAAGTGAACCCTTTCGCGAGTTATTCACACTTTGGATACACTTGTCACTATAAAACGTTACATCCAAATGATAGAATATGAAGTAGTTCTAATGCCCATAGCATAATTTGAACCTTTATCAGAGCGAGGCCACGTTACTGACCTGACATCGTTCAAATCGAGGGTGTTGCAGTGACGAGCGTATCCAAAATGTTTGAAGATTTGGGAAAGTTAACAGGATGTTGTGGTTATTATAATTATTAACACACACAAACACATTGAAACGCACCTTATGTCGGTAACCCGCCCGCACCACCGAAAAAAAATTGAGGGGCAATGAAACTAATGAATAAAGGTTGTTAAAGCAAAAGCAACGTTGGTTGAGACCTGGAAGAGGGGTGTTGATCAAGTTTTTTTTTTTTATTCAGGCATGTGAGAAGTTTGCAATAAAAGGGAAAAGCTGTGTGAGTACCACAATCATGCTTATTTTAAAACCGATCACAGTATCATATGCAGAAGGTGAGGAGTGTTACTTAATGTGAGATAGATGCTGAGGAATCAGCATAGAATGTCAAAAGGTTACCGTCTATCTAGGCAAAGCACTGTAAAATTTTAGTAGACAATAAACACATGGTGAATTCAGACCCTACGAGAGCCCTTAACTTTTACTTTCTTCACGGTGAGGTTTTGAAATAAGTGAATCATAAAATGTCACATATATGATAGGACCATATGACTTAAGCAAATATATTGGCACCTTTGTAGAATAATGAAATTTGTATAATGTGCATTGGACTACTCTGGGTAATGAATGAAAAAGTAGTCTCCATTATTTTGGGGAGAGTGTCCAGTTGCTGCAAAGGTTTCCAGAAAGTATGGAATTATTTACTTACAAAATTACATGTTTTGCCATGAGAGTGCGTTATGCGAAGTATAGGGGCTCTGATTAGCCAGTTGTAATAGATATGTTAATTGACTGAGTTGTAAGCGGTCATGATCTTAATTGCAAATTGATACTGTAGCTTGCATCAAAGTCACAAGAATCCTGGCAAGGTCGCTACTGTAAGGTAGTAGGGTGGTTGGGATGTGAGAGATCGCTCTCTGTTTTAAGGCCCTGACACTAAATGTAATTTGACTTGGATTTACCACCCATCAGTGATTAGAAAATGTAACTCTTTCAGTGAGAAATTAAAGAAATCTACAATTACTTTGGATGAAAGGTAAACATTGGGTATCCACTTAATACATATGATTTACTAGAAGGGATCAGAAGAAACACACAGGAGCTACCAAGAGATTCCATGGCACTCTCAGTTATTGTAGTCAAAGACAATCTCAAGAGAATGTACCACAATACTGCAGCTATGCACAACAAAGCCACACTGGTTAAAATAATGAAATAAAAGGGGAATGGGATGCATGCAAGGGTTGGTACAAGGGGAAAACATAGAACACTTTCACGCTGGATTCTGGGAAAGCTTGACCAGATATGGCACTAGCAATGACAAGAAAGTGGCACCGGTGATCTACTAATGGCACCCAACAGGCACTTACACCAGGAACTGTAATGCAGGGATCGTTGTAAAACACAAAGGAATTGCAAGTGAGATCAACTATTGAAAAATCCAGACAAAACTGAAAACCTTCGTTATGGTAATTAAATAAAACCAAGAAGAAAAGCACTCATTAAGTTTAGCACTGAAGTTACACATCACTGTGTTTACTGGTGTTCCAGTATTTACAAAAACTATTAATAAAGTTTACTGGAGGACACAGTAAGGAAATCTCAGAGGGAGATTGAAAAGGTAAGGGGAGGGGTTTGGAGAACAGTGGGAACAGATAGAAAATGAGTAAAGAAATTTTTAGGCTGAGCTACAACTTAAATTCACTTTACCTCTGTCAGTGGACAAGACGTGGAGAATGAAGCCAATCTACAGGGTGCAGGAAATTCCATAAAAAATTGGCATTGCAGTTTGGTCCAAACCTAGAGAGAATGTAGTGAGAGAAGGAATGCACTTTTGGTTAATTGAGTACATAAGTGCAAAAGGTCCACCAGTTGTTGGATTCATGGTGAACGAAAGATAATTCATTAATGTCGAAGAGCAATTGTGATAGTGGGTGGGGATCTAGGTGCGGGTGCAGGTCAGATGGGAGTATGAAAGGCACACAGGTAGACAAGGGTTAAGTAGGATCTCTCTCTAGCGGTTTACCACTAATGACCCAAGCACTTTCCTTAAAGGTGTGTAGGGGGAAATCTTCATTTGCTTCCTTCTTAAGATTAGGGAAAAATCCTAAGATTATGATCGAAATATACCTTCCTTTATTTCACTAAAATTACATATGGTAATAGTCATGGACCTCTGGGACTATCTATGACAAAAGTAAGAGGGACGCAGTTCTTGAAGCTACTTTACTTCTCCCAACTTTCAAAATTTCTAAGTTATTTGAGGGGAGGAAAAGAGAAGACAAAAAAAAAAAGCAAAATCTTGACATATCATTCACCCTGTGATAGTATAGACCGATGTAGGTGGCTTCTCGATTCTGTGCAGTCAGATTCCATAGTTTACCGACACTCAGGGGACATTACTCGACTGAATTTTGGAGCCCTAGTTTCGCTATTAAGAGTGAGTGATAAATTCAAAGTTGCTGAATCTAGCATTACTTACGTAGAGAGAAAACTATATCGTCAGCTACGTGACTGGCTCTTTTTCATATTCACTAGGCTTCATTCACACTCTACTACTGTTATGTAAACATCGACAATGCAAACACTGATATCTTAGAAGTATATGAAAACAGAATGGACCAACATATGTAACCCAAAAGACAGTGAAGAGAAAAACCATGTGATTACATTTGACTACAAATCAGAATACCGTTCGTGATATTGGAAGACATAGGATACAATCGATTTATAAAATCACTGACCTGACCTTCGAATCAATTATAAAACCTGCCAAATATAAGTTACAAACTATACCTCATAATAATGGTGTTA